>NW_020954559.1:20476051-20578950 GCF_900497805.2 Vombatus ursinus | reverse complement strand
TCCTCCTCCTCCTCCTCTTCCTCCTCCTCCTCCTCTTCCTCCTCCTCCTCCTCTTCACAGAGAAGTAATAGACTAGAGCAGGGATGAGGAACCTGCAGCCTCAAGACCGCATGTGGCCCTCTAAGTCCTCAAGTGCAGCCCTTTGACTGAATCCAAACTTCACAGAACTCCGTGTGTTTTCTACAAGGGAGGACTTTGGAGGCAAGGAAGGTATGAACAATAGCAGAAGTGAAAAAGAAAGAACAAAAAAAAGAGCATCAATCAACCATTTTTACTTAAAATATACAGAAGAAAATAGGATATTTAGAAAGGGACACAAACAAGCTGGCCTGTATCTGAATGAGTTGAATCTAATATGAACTTTTAAAAACCCTCTAAGCTGTGTGTAACAGAGATTTATATTGTCACATACAATTCTATTTTCATATTCTTTATATAAAGAAAAGTGGTTTGTCAAGTTCATAATAAAAAAGGGAAAAAAGATGCAATTAGCTTTTTAGGCTATCATTTCACACTCACGACTAATTTTAAACTGAAGGTCCACTAAAACCTCCTGCTCTTGTTCACATGAATTCATTATGCTTCTCCTTTGTAGAATTGATTTTTTTTAACATCAAGCGTAAGGCTTTTTATTTATCCCTATTTGATTTTATCCTGTTAGATCCACCCCCAATATTTCATCATATTAAGATCTTTTAGAATCATAATTGTCTTATACTGTGTCCTTATCCCTCCCTAGCTTTGTATCATCCACGAGTTGAATAAGTATCAATATATATGTCTTTATCTGAGTCACTGATAAAAAATGCTAAAGAGCACAGGGCTGAGCATAGATGCATGGGGTACTTACCTGGACATCTTTCCCAAGTGGATATGAACTCATTAAAGATTATCAGTTTTTGGATTCTGACATTCAGTGGTTTCTGGATCCATGTGACTGCATTAGAATCTATTCTACCATACACGTCTAGTTCAATTGCAAGAAATACAAGTGCATTTTCTTTAAAAAAAAATACCCATTTTCAGGACAAGTGTGACCTTGGGCAAATCACTTAGCCTTCTTGGACCTTAGTTTTCTTTTCCATAAAATGAGGGGGTTGGATTAGATGGCCTCTGGGGTCCCATCCAGCTTTGGATCTATACCCGATGAGGCCTGACAAGATTCAGAAAATAAACTTTTGGTAGGCGCATTCCACAGGGACAATTCACTTTATTCATTTTTGCACAATCCCTTCTAGATATTTCCTTTCTAGATCTTCTTTCCTTCCTTCCTTCCTTCCTTCCTTCCTTCCTTCCTTCCTTCTTTCCTTCCTTCCTTCCTTCCTTCCTTCCTTCCTTCCTTCCTTCCTTCCTTCCTTCCTTCCTTTCTCCTCACTTTAGTACCTAACCCTTTAAGCAATAGTGTTTTTAACTTCAAGTTTCTAGTTCCAGGAACTACTTTCAGCTCTTCTTTTGGATTTTCTTTGGAGAAGTTGAAGTTTGTTTGTTTGTTGGTTTGTTTGTTTGTTTGTTTGTTTGTTTGTTTGTTTGTTTGTTTGTTTGTTTGTTTGTTTCTTTCTTTCTTTCTTTCTTTCTTTCTTTCTTTCTTTCTTCCTTCCTTTCTTTCCACCACCAGGTAGCCCCCTTCTGACTCCTATCCTGGAAGTTCTTGTTTCTCCCTATCTCCTTCCTCCAGTCTTTGATCCAGCCTCTCTAGGGCTCCCTTGAGTCTAGACTATGAACCTTGGATCAGACCTCCCAGATTCCTCTCTGCTTTATATCTTTTTTTTTCCCTTCCTGCCTTAGTTTTAATTACGAATGAGCCACTTTTACTTGAAATTTCACCAACCTACCTGGGCCAGTTGTAATTTCTTCTTGTTCTTCCTCCTCCCCCCCCTTTTTCCCAAATGCCTGTTCAGATGTTCAAAACACATATTTATGTGTTCAAAGGCAACCTCAGCCTTGCCCTGTAATCAGTCTCCCAAGGACCAGTAGTACTTGGCTGTCTATAAAAATGGACAGTCGGATTTTAACAGAGAAATTTCAGGCTTTTCTCAGAGTCCTTTACAATATACACACCATCTTTGGGTTAAAGAAAGCCTTTTTACTTCCTGTTTTGCAACTTTTAAAAAATAATGGAAATCTAGAAGCAGTTCAGGTAAGTACAAAGTATATCTCACAATCAATATTTTATGTGCAAAACAAAAGGAAATCTAGTTCTCCAACTTAAAGCCCTCACTTCACTTTTCAATTTGAATTGACTGCTTTACCTTACCACAAAGCTTTCTCATAATTCAAATTATGTGTGGTCATTAATATTATATTGCTACGCTGGTCATGACAGCCAGCATTTAAGTGTTAACATTAACTGGGCTTTTAAAGTGCTGGGAAGGTGATGATACTATGTAACTAACTGCCAGGGTTTTATGTCTTTTAAAATAATGGGCAAAATCTTATTTAAAAAGAAAGAAAGTGATCTTAACTTCCATTAAGTCAAACCATTGAGTTATTATGTACAATATAACTAAAGACTTTATTTGATGGCTCTTGGTTAAGGGTCTTCCCTAACTAAAGGCACTTTTTTCTTTCTTGAGTTAGGCATCTTAACATTCATGTACTTAATGTTCGTTTGTACGGCATTTCTTTTGCAGTAGGATCTAATTGGAGAGGTAACCTGGTCAAGTCATTCAAGAGTCAGCATTGGAATCAGAATGACCTTGATTCAAGTCACATGTTGTAGTTTCTTTTCTAGTCCCCAAGGACTGCCTACTGATCCATCTCATATACGTAAGACACCTTGATGTATGACATACTCAACAAGAAGCCCTGAGTGAGAGTTACCCCATTTACTACACCATAGTATGTTTTAGACTAGAGTATAGAGATGGGTAGAGGAAAGCTGTGAGAAATTTCAGTACATGAACAAATA
The DNA here is from genome assembly GCF_900497805.2 of Vombatus ursinus. Taxonomy (NCBI): domain Eukaryota; kingdom Metazoa; phylum Chordata; class Mammalia; order Diprotodontia; family Vombatidae; genus Vombatus; species Vombatus ursinus. The sequence goes on along the minus strand of NW_020954559.1, from coordinate 20,576,042 downwards.
GAAGAGAGCCTTTGTTCTACGTTTTGCCATGAAGCTCCTTATGAGCTAATAGCCATCTTGCAGAGGGGTGAGCCCTGGGGTCAGGGAAATTTACAGATTAATGTTCCCAGAGTCCAGTTAAGGCCATTAGAGCAGGACCCTAGCTCTGTGAGAAAAAGGCCAGTAAATCTGCAAAGCAAGCCGTGGGGTGAGTCAGACTACTCCACACCCCAATGTCTTTTTCTTCCTCCTTTGCCCTTTAACCAATTACAAAGCTCAAAGATCCCAAAGCACAGATCTGGCAACAGAGATAACAACCAGTTAGCAGAAAATGTTTGTCTAAATGAGTGATTTTGTGGTTAATCAGCATCCACACTAGGAAGGGAGGGAAGTCAGCAAGGTGTTATCTGTTATCTCTGCTGTGAGACTGGCATCCATGCCAGAAGTTCTCTATACTGATGAAATCACAGGTCTGGACCAAGGGAAAATAAATTCTAATTATGAGCTTTAAGAGAGCAAGGGTCAATGTTTATCTTGCCATGTATGTTGCATTCAGTATTAGAGAACTGCTCTAATATTTCATAGTATCTTGGGTTCATTGAAGTTGACAAGTCTTTGAGTTCTGGACAAATGAAGATCTGGAGGTCTATCTCTTCAGTATCAATTAAGAGGAAGTACCTAGCTCCAGTTCAGAGACGAGCATCACCAAAGGTGAGCCACAAGTAATCAGCCTTTTAGGCACAGAGATGAATGAAACATTTGCTAAGGCATAGAAGGGTTTTGTAGAGGAAGCACTCACACCAAAGAATTCACAGATCTTTTAACTATTGCACTCCACACCAGACTCTACTATCCAGGCTTCTCCTGGTTAGCCTCCTTGGAGGCTAGAGGCCTGCTCTAATGATTGGTTATTGTCTGCCCAGAACGGTATTTCAGGAGGGACAACAGAAATGTTCCTTTTCACTCCCCACTTTACTCTTTGGACTTCTTGTCCTTCTTTTCCTTCCCTCCCCCAAGTGAGCCCCTGAATGGAGTAGCTAGGTGGCCCATTGGATAGAGCACTGGGCCTGGAGTCAGGAAGACTTGAGTTCAAATTTAACCCTTAGACATTTATTAGCTGTGTACCTTGGGCAAGTTACCTAACTTTTTTTTTGCTTCACTTTCTGCACCTGTGAAATGGGGATACATCCTAGAGCCTACATCCCAGAGTTGTTCTGAGGATCAAATGAGATAATAATTATAAAGTAATTAGCACAGGGCCTGGTATATTATAGGCTTATTGCTGTTGTTGTTGTTGTTATTACCCTTCCTCTCCTCTACTTTCCAGCTCTCTTTATGTATTGATTTCTTCTATTAGAATGTAAGCTCTCTGAAGTTAAGAAGTGTCAGGGTTGCTTGTATACGTATCCTCAAAACATAACACACACAATAAGGACTTAATAAGTTCTCTAGCTAACTACACCTGCATCAAAAGTTTCACTAGGTAGATGATTTAGTAAACATTTGGAATGGATACACTCAGTTGTTCCATCCTTCTTTCAGTTGGTTGTGTTGTGATTGATTTAAGTTGTTTTTCTACACTCTACCTCTAATTATTCAACCACATCCTGGAAGAGGGATTCTGTATAGATAGTGAGGTCTTCTGGGTGCTCCTGGGTGTGGATGACATTGTGCTGATTGCATCAAGTTTCAGAACATTGCCAAACCTTCTTAATTAGATCTATAACCTCTCAACAGAGTTCAGTCTAAGCATCCACATAGAAGAAAAAAATCCTATTAATGAAGAATCCTTTTTTTATTTTTCTGGCAAGGCAGAAGTGACTTGCAAAGAGTCACACGGCTAGTAAGTGGTATATGTCTGAGACTGGATTTGAACTCAGGTCCTCCTGACTCCAGGGCTGGTGCTCTATCCACTGTGCCACCTAGCTACCCCTAAGAATGCTTATTTTCTAGATTAAGATATACAGTTGGATAAACAGACCATTGAGTTAACCCATTGGTATGTGTATTGTGGACAAGCACTGCAGATGGACAATGGTTGCATCTGGAATTGAATAAGAGGAAAAGGGCAGGCTGGATTCCCTGTGGGGAACAACAGCAATTTCATGGATCTCAGGGTTTGTTGTTGTTGTTCATTCTTCATTTTTGAAGAGGACCAATGACATCACAGGGTGCTGTCTTGACTCATGCGTGAATTGGATTTAAGTGAGGCAGAACTGCACAAAGTCATGAGCCTCACTCTCTCTTCCAGAGTCATTGAAGTCCAGTGGCTAAACAAAAGTTAGGATGGCTGATGTTGGCCTGGGTTGCAATACATGACCTTGATGTCTTTGAAGCTGTAGGCACTCCATAGTGCCTGCTTCAGCTGTCAGCTGCCTTCATGGTTGCTAGAACAAATCGTTCTCATCCACCAATTTTGCCAGGAAGTCTTCACATGCTTTGGGTAGACATTCCCCTAACTCACTGACAGGTTTGAGGCCTGTTGGTTGCTTTCAACCTTGTTTAGTCTGTCTCCTAAAATGGTATGACTGCTGCACATGCTACAGCTTCTTGGAGTCATAGGTGAGAGTTACACAGGCAAAGATAGACACCAAAAGTAGATGATCAGCCCTGAAAAGGTAAGGTCACACAAGCAGTAAATAGTATCAGAGTTAGGACTTCCTGGATTCAAGTCTTGTCCCTGACACATTCTGGCTGTAAGACTCAATGGAAATCATTTAACAGTTCAATGACCCAGACAGCTTTCTAATAGGAAGAGCTGTAGAGAAGCTGCTTATAGAGGGATCTTCCTTTCCAGGGAGTTTCTACGCTGATGAAATTGCAGATCTAGACTAAATCACACCTCTCCCCTGCCCCACCACTAACACCCTTCTCAAATCATAGAACATTAAAGTCTCCAGAGAATCTAAATTACAGGCAACTCAAAGGGCTGCAGAGAGACACAGATTGGGCATAAATATAGATGTTTGCATACGAGAAGTAGCACAAAAATTATTATCTTAGCAATGCATGATCAGAAAAGATGGGCCGCTCCTATAGCAAGAATGAGGGATAACAAATAAATAGCCCATGGACTGCGCTGGTGCCCATGGAATAGTAAAAGACTTAGAGTGTTCGATGGATCCTTGATGGAGGATTGATGAAAAGACATAAATAAGAGTCCTGCAGGATGGAAAGGTGTGGGTAGGCTGAGATCTGCCCTGTTAGAGAAAGTATATACCTAGATTATATCACAGTTTCATTTAAGTATTGTAGTACATACATTATCCTCCTAACTTTTATCTTCTCTCCCTCTTTAACATCACTATTTTTGTTTCTTATCCTCTGCTTCAAGACTTCCTTTAAAGATGGGGTAGAGAATGGTTGTTATGGACAATGATTTAAGGTCATGCAGGCAAAGGGATGAATTTGGAGACATACTCAAATAGTGTGAATTCACTGCTGTGAAATGGAAGGAGGTTCCTTCCAATAACACAGATCTCAACATTGCTAGGCTTGCCATGTGTACGATACCCTTGTCCATGGCCTCTCTCTTCAGTTCACCAAAGGGGGTCCAGTTATGCTGGGGGTGATTACTTTCTCTTGACATTGCAAGGACACCAAGGGTGTTCATAGGCTGTCCAATGGTTGATTATCCTTTACTCGCACCATTTTCAATACTTCACCTTTTTCAATCATACACTTCTTTGATTCTAGTCTTATTTGTAATGTTTTGTATTTGGTCACACCGCCAGGTGCCTCTCTATTATCCTCTAAATGATGCTTCATCTCACGAGATTTTTGTGTTCCATGAATTGTAGACATACAACAACAATGGTCTTTATTTAAAGTAGAAGCTTGGGTCATTAATGGAGCTCTGCAATTTCACAGAGGCAATCAAGCCCACTATCCTCCTTTTAAATTCTGGGCCCAACAATTAGATTCTGGATCCAATTTTGGTGTTTATCCAAGATATATACTGATGGATGAGCTTGATAGGGTATTCATTTAACTCCAAATCAATAGTCAACGAGCTTTTGTGCTTACTATGTGCTAACTATGCTTACTATGTGCCAGGCACTGGGCTCAGCACTGGGAATATAAATACAAGCACAAAAGAAGATGTGTCTTGCCCTCAAGAAGTATACATTGTAATGAAGGAAGGCAACACATAAAAGGATGCTGAAATGGGGTGGGGAGGAGTCAAGATTGGAACCTGGTGAGAAATGAAGAGAATGTTGGCCTGAGTGGCCTCCTCAAATAGAGGATCTGGGTGTACCCATCCAACCAGACGAAGTGGGCTAGAGGGATTACAAGAGGCCTAGGTTACTTGTAAGGTATGAACTCCAAGGCTGAAGTGATCTTTCAGGATGAAGTGGTTTCTGAGGCAGGATAGAAAAGTCTGAAGTACAGCTTGATGGGAAATGAAGAAATGTCATAACCAGATAATAGGCATTCTTCATCTACTTGGTTTTTCCTTTTTTAAAAAAATGTTTAATTTTTAATTTATGGAATAAAACAAACATTTCCATAACATAGTATAATAAAAAAGATGATTGCATATGAAACTGCAAATCTATTATGTACAACCTAAAAAAAATCTATTATGTACAACCTATTCCTTTTAAATATATAATAAAGTTATCATATAAATTTCTTTTTTTTAACTCTTTTTTCTTCCCTCCCCCCAACCCAAAATGTAATCATTCTATATATACTTCTATTTATCAGTTCTTGGTTTTTCCTTCGTGGATAGTTAGTAAAATTCTTTTGAATGGCAATGGAACTCATCCAAGAGGTTCAGCAATGAATCTTTAGGCTCTCTGGCAGTAAGTTGTCCTCCATGAATATATTAGAATTGTATAAGATACCATGAAAGAAACAACAGCAATACTCTTGTTTTTATGACTTTCTGATCAGTACTATCAGCTAAATCATAAAACAGGGAGACCCCTTCTTACCAAGTTGTCTACTTTTGTCATGAAGGAGATCCAGCATAGGGTTGAAGTTGAAGACAGATTCTTTCTGTATGGAGAGATCCTCCAGACCTTTTTCACCCCCCAGGTGCTACAACATGTTTATTATGTGCCTATGTGCCAGAAAAAAAAAACAAACAAACCCTATACCACAACTTATTCCACACATCTGTGGGTTGGCACACAAATTTGTGCTGGCTGCATCAAGCCTCAGGTACAAATTGATAGCTTGAAAGTCTTATCCCCAAAGATAGTGTGAAAACTAAAAGAAAAAATATTGATTTGTTGGTATTTATAGGTACAATTTAAGTCAGGGTAGGATGCATTTGCTTCTGGTGACCATTAATAAAAGAAGAGAGGGTATCAGATTATCAGATATGAAATACCGAGAGACCATTCAGTTGATTCTGATTTTTGCTTTAGATATCCTTCAATCTCCTGCCCATTTTCTTTCAAAGCATTTTCGCTCAAACTTTAGTTACCATTCTTTAAAAGAAATTCTTCTATTCTTCCCATGATAGTATTGTGGAAAAAAGTATTGGATTTGTTGCCTGGAGGATTTGTATTTGACTACTGGCCCTCCTACTTACTACCTGTGTGACCTTAAGTAAGTCAGTTAACATCTCTGAGTCTCAGTAAAACGAAGGGGTTGGAGTAGGTAACTACTAAGACCCATTCTTATTCTAAAACCTATGATTTTATGACCTCAAATACTATGTCAATGCTAGTTATTATGTAATCCTTAATCATTGTTGCACAGGAAAAAAAGGCATGGATGAGTTGCCTTCTATGTTGATTAAGGGAGTAGTTACAAAGAAGAGGACCCACTGAAATACTTCACTGCCAGATACAATATCTAATTCTTACACAGAACCATCCTTTTTCCCCTGATCCTCAACACTGCCCTAATGCAAATGAAATAGTTATCCCTTCCACATCATGGGCACAGAACTCCCCACTATCTGGAAAATCCATGTAAAATTTTTTTGATTTTCACTTCATACCATAGAAGAAGTCTGAACTATTATAGTATTAAAAGATAAAATATGCTGTTATTATATAATACTATACATATATTTTGTACATTTCTGAGTTTCTAAACTTTTTCTGTGTTGTCTGTTGGCCTTTGTGTGTTGCTGTGGCTTATGCAAAACTCCCAAAAAAATTCAATTTAATTTCTTATGCTGACCCACTATCAAAATCTCAATGGAGAAAGTTGTGATTTGGTAGGGATAACTGTATTTAGTCAACCCAGATAATTTTTTGACTATGCCCCTGGTTCCCATTTATCTTTCTACGTTTATTCATTTCTCTCTGAAGTGCTCATCACATAGTGAACATGGTTCATCCTCCCTACTCTTACAGAATCTCTGAGGAAAATCACCCAAGTGTCTATTGGTTGGCAACTTGTTTTTGTTGGCTCAGATACCTGAAAATGACTGTAGATGGTAAAAGGAACTAGTAGAATAGTGTTTATCCCCAGTCTTCATTCATTGTAACAGATCTAGAATTGTTTGAGATCTTAACTGTGTCCCTTGATTCATTAATCGCTTGTAGCAAAACTCTTCTTTGTGTCTTCACAACACCCTAGGACTCCTCCCTACTTCCAAGATTGAGTATTCCTTTTTAATTTATCATCTATTAAAATTCACCATTCTAAGCCCCTACCAATGATTTTGTTCCAAGCCATGTCAGATGATTCATGTAATCAAAGCAAAAGGCATTTAATTAAAACAGAATGCATGATAAATAACATGGAATTGAATCAAGTAATATACATTCCTCAATCCTTCTGTTTTTCTGACTCAGCAGGAAAGAGACACAGAGAAGTGACATATAGTATGATGCTCCAGATTAGCGTTTTAACAGTCTTTGCTTAGTCACTTCCTTTTCATTCTTGGTACAGCAGCTCCCAAGTGTTGACCTCTCAAGAATTAGAGATTCAATATGTTTAGACCCTCTTTGTGCTGCTAGCACCTCCTTCCTTCCTCATGTTGGCCATCTTCACAATGTCTGCCATGTCAGCCTGACTTTCATAGCCCATATCCATGCCTTCAATCTCATCTAGATATGGCTACCATTTCATTTCATCTCTCTAATCATGCTTCTACTTCTACACTGTTACCACCCATTTCAACACCTTGGTGAAGCTCTCATAATGTAATTTGAACTGCTCAAAATGGAAGCCCTCTCACATATCAGAGTTTGTGCTAGATGACATTGCTACATAATGCTGTCATGCCTAGCCTTCGGGAAAATGGAGATCAGAGAATTTTCCTCAAAAAAGAAACTCTATCTCAGCCTCAAGTATTGTGGAAGCACAGAATCTATTCTTGGGGCTACCCCTCCACAATCTCCCCTACCCTGTAAAAAATTTTGCAGTCTCTGTGATTCACACTGGGTATGCAGTTATATATGTAAACACATATCCCAAATCACTCTGGCTTTCATTGAATAGCCAATAATAGCTCAGCCCAAGCCTTTATGGCTGATTATTTAAGTTTTGATGGTTTAGAATTAGTCTAAATAGTGATTGTTTTCCATTCTGGCCAGAAACTTTGAGGGTCTTCCCTTCCCAGATTTTTTGTGCTGGCAAATTAGGCCATCTTTTGTCTCAATTCTTACCTAGCCCTTAGTCATGGAATGGGCATTTCCTCAGACAAACTAAAGCCTGGGAAAGAAAGACCTTAATTTAGAAAGGCCAAGGTCATCCATTGCATCCCAGGCCATGCCAATCATCTTGACTTTTGTCTTGCCACTGGACTTTGATGACTCTGGAAGAGAGAGTGAGGCTGACAACTTTGTGCAATTCTATCTCACTTAAATCCAATTCACACGCAAGTTAAGATATCACCCTTCTGATATCATTGGTCCTTTTTGAGAGCAAAGGACAAACAACAACAATCAATTGGAATATAGTATGTTTCATAAAATACATATGCAGTTACATAGTTCATAGCATCCACATTAAAGTCTTATATAGCAGACAACACACATAGGCACAATGCAGACACGTGACATGAAGCACCCAAGCAAGAGTGAAGATTGTAGACATAATTTAAAGCTCATATGCAATACACAACACATAGCACATATAGCAAAGTTGTATGTTATAAATCAGGGTTCTACAAACTATAATCCAGGTGCCAAATCTGGCCAGCTATTGGCCATACCTGTTTCTGCATGGTCCTAATCTAAGAATGGCTTTTATACTTTTAAATAAAGTTTTATTGTATTTTAAAATGTAAAAAAAAAAATTCTTAATTCATGGTCCATACAAAAACAGGCTGAAGCTAGAATTGACCTTCTCTGTAGTTCAACAACTACTGCTATAGACCAAATACATATTTCATAGGTAATACATAATCCATAGCACATAGAGCAAAGTTGTATGCTATAAACAGAACAAGCAGGTCACAAGCAATGCCTAACATCATATGTTGTGGTTACATACAAAGCACAAACTTAGATCCACGAATGCTATCTGCTTAAATGTGGATTCTTCCTATCTGCTCTCACACAATTACCACTGGATTGTGATAAATCAACTTGGTCACTAACCAGATAATATTGATACTTCAGCGGTAACCTGATCTCAGTTTTGTATCCCAAGTATTCTCAGGTCCATTGACCTATAGTCTCAATCCTGAGTTTGTAGATAGCCGAAATCTCTAGTCTCCAATAACGCAGGCTCTGTGGGGTGGGGGTGGGGCCTCCGAGGCTTGAGCATGTTGAGGTGACACCCCCATTTTGAACTTTTGAATCTGCTGGGCTACATTGGCATGGAGATGTTACAATCTGCAGTAATGGATGGAACTATTGGATCGATAAAATCACAGAATTTATTTTGAATATTTTGAGTACTGAAAATCTTAAAAGAAATAAGTTATTATTGTGTCTCTTAATGAACACAGTCTACCTGAAATGGTATAAAGGAAAGGTTGCAGTAGGTTTCAATCATTTCAAATACTATTTGTAAGAATCTTTCCATACTATTACTCTTAAGCCTTCCCATGTACTGAATGAACCGAAATAACATCTGATGACAAATACAAGAACAATGTTATTGAGTTCCATGGAAAAAATTTGAAATCATTTCCTATTGCTTCTCACTAATCACCTTCTATTCTACAAAATCCATAAAGAGTTTTTGATTGCCGTGGTTAAGGTATTCACCTTCCAGGCCCATTAGATCTCTAGGAGCAACATTTGTATACATTTATCCTTCCTCTTGCTGCTTCTAGAGAGGCAGTGTGGTATAAGGCACAGAATGAGGAGCTTGGACACAGACTCAGGAAAACCTACCTCCATACCTTGCCTCTGATACTTACCAAGCAATAAAGAAGGCACAAAACCTGTTTCCTCATCTGTAAAATAAGGAAAATATTTGTAGTACCTATCTCACAGGGATACTACAAAGTTCAAATGAGATAATATACTTAAACTGCTATATAAATCTTAAAGTCCTATACAGGGTTTCCCAAAAGTCCTAGTGCAGTTTTAAGTCTTAAAGTTTAATAGCCTAAAACTGTCATAAGACTTTTGGGATACTCCATATAATAATGCCAACTATTATTATTCTTTGCTTGGGTATTGAGTTGTGAGAAAGCCTGGTTAGCCACTCCTTGGGCAGGATCCTTGTAGCAGCCCAGACCTGCACACTTTATGATGATACTCACTCAACTCTGGGGGAGTGAAATGAAGGTCCCCAAACTGCCACACCTCTGCCACAAAGATTCACCTGTATCATGAGTTATTGTGGATAACCCCTTCATACTACTGTTTTCACCTTTCTGAAACTCAGCCCAACAGAATCTGGAATTGTCTGGGATGATAGGGAGGTGGGCAAGTATCCTAACATATTTCTAGACCTCCATTCTTATGGATAAGTTGAGTCATTACTGGAATAGATCTCAGTTCTTTCTTGAAAATTATAAGGAGGGTGGAACCAAGATGGCAGAGTAAAAGCAGTGACTTGCTTGAGCTCTTCCACAAACCCCTCCAAATACCTATTAAAAAAATGACTCTAAACAAATTCTAAAGCAGCAGAACCCACAAAAACACAGAGTGAAACAAATTTCCAGCCCAAGACAACCAGGATGGCTAATCAGAAAGGTATATCACGCAAGGTTGGGAGAGGAGCGCAGTTTGTTGTGGGCATGCAGGCAAGGCAGGCCTCAGCAAACCTGGAGCAAGCCTCAGAGGATTGAATTGCAGGCAGCTATGGCAGTTTCCAGAACTCTCAACCCACAAACGGCAAAGACAACTTAGAAGGTCAGTGGGAAAAGTCTGTGTCTGCAGTGAGAGAGAGAAGTGCAGTGGTCTCAGCTCCAGTCCCTAAGCCTTGCCCAAGGGCAGCAGCTGCTTCCTGAGCTTCCTGCCCACAGACTGAGGGGGAATCAAGTGGCTGATCAGAGGGGGATTGCAGAGATCTCTTTTCTGGTGCAGGATTCTCTTGCTTTGCCTGTGCTGGGATCTGGGTCACAGTCCTACGTGGCGGTCGTGGGGCTAGGAGGAGCGCTGGCATGGTGAAGCTTGTAGTGGCAGTGGAGAGGAAATCCTCCTCATAGTTCCAAGACAGAAAAGAGTGCTTGTGGTCACTGATAGACCAGAGCACAGGCCAGGAAAGGAGTAAACACCTCACCCTTGATCATAGCACCTTGGAAGAACTGAAAATTTACAGGTCCCTAGAAATATCTCCGAAAACAGCTGCATAAAACTCCCTGAAGCTTGGGACAGTACATTCTCCACACTGGAAACAGACCACACTGGAAGCACAGATCAAGATACACCACTCACACAATGCCCCTAGTTGTTATCATTCTTTACCTTTTGAAATTTATTTTGTATGAAATTTTAATTTTTCAAAATTTATTTATACTTATTTGTGTATACTGCATATCCCCTTGAGGGCAGAAGCCATTTTGTTTTTGTCCTTGTCTCTCAGGTCTAAAGCTATGCCTTCTTCAGGGCACACATTTAAGAAATGTTTCTTGAATTGAGTTGCATTGAAATGAACAAAATGAATATGGAGTCACAGTCAATATATTTTGATATTGTTAAATTTAGTATTAATAATAATAATGCCTTACATTTGTATGGCACATAGAGTTTTGCAGAATACATGTGTACTTTCATTTGACCCCTGTGAAGAAGGTGCAGTTACTATCATTGAATTTTACAGACGAGGGAACTGAGACTCAATGAGGTTATTGAGTTGTCCAAAATCTCATAGCTTGGACCTGATCCAAGGTTCTCTTTCTATTGTCCCATGCTCACACCCAAAGCAAAACAAGAAATGCCAGCGATGACTTTGACAAGGACATTAGAATATTCCATTCCTGGTTATCTGTACACAGTAGATGATATAAAGTTGGTCTGAAGAAACTTTTCCAATATCCAAGGCTTTAACTCAATGAGGGATAATAGCCACTAGCATTTATATGAGCTTTAATGTTTGCAAAGAACTTTTCATACTGTCTATTAGTTGAATCTCACAACAATCCAGTCCCTATTTTATAGGGAAGCATACTAAGGCTCAGACAAGTGACTTACCTATGGTCATATAGCTAACAAGTATTAGAGGCAGTATTTGATCCTAGTTCTTTCTGATTCTAAGTAACAAATTATATCCACTAAGCTAGACTGACTGTAGCCTCTCCAGTTCTAAGCTTTCCAGATGTCAGCGGCATTGGAGTCACAGCCACCATCCACTTTGGTGGCTCCTCAAGTAACTGGGGGCAGTTAGGTAGCACAGTGGATACATTTCTGGGCCTGGGGTCAGGAAAACGCCTCTTCCTGAGTTCAAATCTGGCCTCAGAAACTTATTAGCTCTATGACCCTGGACATGTCATTTACCCCTGTTTGCCTCAGTTTCCTCATCTGTAAAATGAACTGGAGAAGGAAATGGCAAACCATTCCAGTATCTCTGCCAAGAAAACCCCAAACGGGGTTATGAGAGTTAGATGTGACTGAAAAACAACAAATAAAAAACTTTCCTCCTCCTCACTGCTGACTATGCTAGTTTTCACTGTAAGCAGACTTTACTGTTTGACCTTATCAATGATCCCAACTGCTTTTGTCCACTTGAGGTCCTGTCGTGCATTTCACAGGTATAAAGGTGTTAACCCTGATCCAAATTTGAACTTGAGTAATTATCCTCCTCCTGCTTACATGCCCCAGCAATCTTGACTGGTTACAAGTCATTTCCTGCCGCACACTATTTCATAGTGTTGGCATTTATTGAAGAGATACTACATGATAGCTTTGAGGAATGCCAGTCAATTTTATTGTGGAAAAAAAATCTCTGTAGTTTTTTTTTTCATATGCATGCCTGTATTTGTGGGAATGTATTGTGTGTCTGTGCATAGGGCTTTAGAAGGATTCAGAACAAGAGCAATCTACACAGAGATTTACAATAAAGCCATCTGATTCAAACTGTCTGTTGACAGTATCTTGGGTGCCAGAAACAGTAACAAAGACTGATTCTGATGTTCAAACAAGATTCAGAGGCCATCGTCAGTCAGTCAGACGTCAGTGGCAGGAAAGTAGGTGCATTTGGGGCCTTGACATCTGAAAACCTTAAAAAGATCTGAAAGGGGATAGCACCTACCTTAATAAAGCTACTGAACCTGACATCATGAAACTTGTCTGTTGGTGTGATACACTGTAATATTGACTTGAGTTTTCTGACTGAGTCAAAATAGCAAGAAGTTAGTGTGTGAGCTGGCTGACAAAGTATGAATGATAGAAATGAAGGGAAATTTGTGCTAGCATGGCTGTCAGGTGGCTGGAGATTTAATAGATGGGAACGGGATGAAAGACAGTGAATGTAAGCTAATGCTGATAGTCTGGATGTATTTCTAGCTTCAAGGAACAAACACCCTTGTTTTTCTCTTACACCTCATTTTTGCAAATGTCATTGTAAGAGACACACAGGAAGAGAGGAAAATAGCTGGGTTACGGTCAGGCTGAATTAGGAGCACTGCATAAGCCTATGTAAGTGGGTTGACTCAGCAGGAACTAATTGAGTATTTGGGATATGTTTTCCCTTTGATGTGTGCATTCGATTTCATTCAGAGTTAAAGAGAGTATGTGCATTAAGAATATATAAACCCTTAAAAATATTCAATCTAAATCTCCTGGGAATTTAAGCCAGTGGTAAACATATGTTAAACAACACCTACCAGTCATTTCTGGCTGTGTATTTCCTAGGCAAATAACCTCCTCAGAAGGTCATAGTTCATGGCAGGGCAGGGAAGAATTGGGTTGGGTCCTCTTTCTAACCTCCCTGTTCTTGTCAATATTACTTAGACTAGACTTGTTGATATTTTCTCTCTGGTGCTTCACTTTCCATCACTTCTAAAGTTTAGTCTATTTCCAAGTCCTATTAACTTTTCTTTTCAAATGGTCCTCATCTCATCCCCTTCTCTCCATTCCTAGTGCCTTACCCCTAGTCCAGGCCTTCATTTGTGCAAGATTCCAAGCTGTCCACCCTGTCTCCAGCCTTTCTTCATCCCTCCCTATCCATAATCTGGATACCATCTTCCTGGAGCACTGTCTTCATTATGCCATCCCCTTGGTCAAGAAACCTCCACTTTCTGACTCTAATCTCTCTGTTTACTCAAATCCTACCTGGCCTTCCAGGATCTACTAAAATCTCATTTCTTCCATAAATCTTTCTTTAATTGCTTCTACTTGAACTGGTTTCCTCCTTCTTGGGGTTCCTATTGTACTCACTTTACTATGCCGGTCAATCCAGAAATATTTACTGAGCATCTTCTGTGCCTACCATCATCTAAAATTAAAAAAGTAGACCCATAAGAGTGTCAGTATGGTGTCATGGAAAAAGCCATGAATTTGGAGTCAGAGAATTTGGGTTAAAATCCTAACACTTACTACCTCTGTGACTGTAGCCAAGTCACTAAACCTCTCCAGGCCTCAGTTTCCCCATCAGTAAAATGAGTGAGTTGGACTAGATGAACTCTAAGGTCTCTTCCCATTCTAAAATTGTGTTCCTAAAGAGTTAATAATCTGGTAGAGAAGATAAATATTTATACAAAAAAACATAGTATTTTAAGCCATAAAGATGTTCATTCAATATTGCCACAACCATTGCCCAAGAAATTTTTATCAGTTCACACAATTTTTATTACCAAAGGCCTTACCTCTTACCTCTAAACTTAAGAACCAGATTGCTTCCTTGTCCTGTATCTTGCATCTCCTGTCCTTTCCTCCTTCCTTCCCCCTAACTCTCAGTCCTACACTATGAGCCTGTAAAGTATGCAGCTTTGGAATCATAGCACTCTGGGGTTCAAATCCTGGCTCTGCTATTTACTACCTATGTACCATTGGGCAAGTGCCTTTACCTGTCTGGGCCTCAATGTCCTCACCTCTAAAATGAAGGGGTTGGAAGAGTTGGAAGTTCCTAAAGTTCTTAAAGTTTCTTCAGATTCAATATCTAGGATCAGTTTGATATGAATAGAACATCTCCATTAGAGAGTTCATGTATTTTGCAGTTCTGCAGTAGAGCTTGGATTAGTAGACACCAATCTAGTCTAAATCTCTCATTTTATGGATTAGAAAACTCAGGCCCACAGAAGATGTGATTTGTTAAAAAAAAAACAAAAAACAAAAAACATACTTACTAGTGGCACAAGAAACAATAAATGAAGAAAATAATTTGTAATAAGTTACAATTAATTTATAATTTGAGTATTAGTCTCTTTTTCCCACCTTGATTAGAAGGCCACTGAAAGCATCAATTTAGTCTTGCAATTTCCTTGTATCTCCTACAGAACCCAGCTTGGTGCTAGGTACATGACTGGTGTTCAATAAATACCTGTTGTGAATTTGATTGAGCCCATATATGGATAGTTATACAGTTAGTTTCAACACCTCGATGAAGAGGGACATGACTGTGAAGTAAATTCAGGGATATACTGGCAAATATTTAACAAGCAGCTCTCCAGAAAGCACAATGTACTTTTAAGTTTAATCTGTATTAATAACATTTTCTCCATCATTTCCCTAAGTCTAGGCAATCAACAAAACAATAAATCAAGCCTTGATTTGCAGCTTTCATTTCCAAGGTGTAAATGTTCACACAGCAAATTTAATAATCTGCTCTCCCAAGGGGTAAGAGCTGATTTCTGCACACTCCTTTGGTTGCTCTTTGTCCTGTGCAAGTTACTGATGGCAACTGAGTGATTTTCTGAGGATACAACCAGGCAGGAGCTGGAGAATATGCAAAAGGAAGGAGGGCACTACTCTATTATTTGTCCGGAGAAGTACTTAGCAAAGTTTTCTTCC
Organism: Vombatus ursinus; assembly: GCF_900497805.2. Taxonomy (NCBI): domain Eukaryota; kingdom Metazoa; phylum Chordata; class Mammalia; order Diprotodontia; family Vombatidae; genus Vombatus; species Vombatus ursinus. The sequence continues at coordinate 20,560,797 of NW_020954559.1, read as the reverse complement.
TTTCTTTCAAACATGTTAAACATTCTGTAGTTTTTAAAAATCTAATTAATTCAAAAATTAAATTAATAAATAATCAAAAACTAATTAATTAATTAACATTTATTTTTCTATTATCCATAGTTATTGGTAGAGTAAAATACAATGTTTCCAAAAGCATCATATTTTCTATATTTTACTGATGATCAACATACAATAGCCTAGAAATTTATCTAGAAATTAAAAATCTTAATTGGATTTGGAAATCATCATTAATAGTTCACTGGGAACTTTTTCAATGATGATGTCACTTCTATAAAATTATTTTTACTTTCATTTTCTTTTTTTTAAACATGTTTAATAATATTTTATTTTTCCCCCAGTTACATAGCAAATAGTTTTCTAAAGATAAAAGGAAAAACTGAACTTACTGGGTAGGCACTATGACTAGCTGAACTTTGACTTTGCTCAAAGTTCTCTACTACTACTTTGGATTCCTAATTATACAGACAATGCTTACAAATCTATCAGTATTTATAGTAATTAGGTAAAGATGACAGGAGTCACTTTTTTTAAAAAGTATCTTTGCTAAATGTAAGCTAAAATCCAAAATTTCTATCAAATAAATTTTATTTTTCATATTTATTTTAAGTAAGGCTTTAATAATGATAATTCATACTGCCTAGTCCTTCTAGATTTTAAAAGAATGTAATAAATGTCATGTTAAAATAACAGTGTATAACACTATTGCAATTCTTTGTTGACACATTTTTTAATCCAACTGGCATAGAACTTGCCAATCTGATTTATTATTCCCCAAATTAAGTAATATGTAATATCTTATTACAACCATACCATCTCAGTGAAGCGATTTGGTTACTTAAGAGCAAAGTATTTACCTCCTTCATGTGTGTCAAGGAGAAAAATTATTGAATCTCAATAGGTATTGTAGTATCAATTAATCTTTTGAGATTATATAGTTTATTGTCAAGAGAGAAAAAAGTCACAGGCAATTTTAGATTCTGTGCAATCTACACCCTGTGTTATGTCGATAAGGAACCTATCACAAGACTATCTAAGCACACACACAATCTAATTAGGCTAAGTTAATTTACTTATGTGAGGGGAAAGAAGTTTCTAATTTTCTTCTTTACTGAAAGTGTTCTTGAATGCATTGTGTAAGACTCGTAGGACTCCTATCATGACATTAGCACAAGGGACCTAAAATCATAAACTGAGGGAAAATGAAATTGTCCTTCACTTGTTCTCTGTAAAGAGTCGCTACAGATGTCCATAGCTCATGGAAAACTTCACCCTTGCCAATTTTTGCTAAGTTTTTCATTAGTGTCACTGGGAATAAAGTTTGTAATGTGGCTTATTTGGGGATGTGGAGAATGGTGTGAAAGGGTCCGATACTATTATAGCTTATAAATGTTAAATGTTTGATTTCTAAGTTCAATTCAATAAATATTCAAGTACCTAACACATGGTTCAATGGAAAGAACACTGTCTCTGGAGTCAGATGACTAGCCACTAGAGAGTTTCCATGAGATGGTACAACATTGCTGCTTTCTCCCCTACAGTCTATCAAGTACATAAAGTGAAGGAGGCTTTATTGGCCAAAGGACAAAGGTCTTAAAATCCTTTGAAGTATTGTGCCCAGATTGTATCGGTAGTCATAGAGTTCAAATCCCTCTTCTAACAGCTTACTACCTGGGTGACACTGGGCAATTCATTTAGCTTTCCTGGGCCTTAGTTTCCTCATCTGTAAAATGAAAGGTTTGGACTACATGAACACTGAGGCCCATTTCAGCTCTGTATCTATTATCCTAGGTGCTGGGCATACACACAAATAAAAATGAAAAATAGTACCTCACCTTCCAAGAGCTCACATCCTACTGGGGTAATACAACATGGATACAGGTAAAGCAAGTGCAAAGTAAATACTGTCACTTGAGGAGGGAAAGGGCACTAACAGTTGGAGGGAATTAAGAAAAGCCTTCTGAAGGAGAAGAGGGAGAGAGGAGTTCAAGGCCTGGGGGCCTTGCACAGACAACCTGTGCAAACATACAGAGCCAAGTTTAGGGCACAGAAAGTAGGCTAGATTGGCTGAAACACTGAGTGCCTGAAGGGCAATAACATGAAATAAGCTTACAAAGTTTGACTGGAGCCCATTGTGAAAAGCTTTAATGACAAACATGGGTTGTATTTTTCTTTCTTGAAACAATAGGGAGACACTGTAGATTCCTGAGCAAAGGAGCAGCATGGTTAGACCTATATTATAGGAAGATTATTTTGGCAGCTGTAAACATCAACCAGAGAGGGGAGAGACTGGAAACAGGGAGACCATTTATGAAGTGTTTTTTAAAATTATTTTATTTTTTCCCAATTACATGTAAAAACATTTTTACATTTGTTTTTTAAAATTGTGAGCTCCAAATTCTCCCTCTCATTCCTTCCCTCCTTTCCTCCTCATTGAGAAGGCAAACAATTTGATATAGGTCATACATGTGCAGTCATGTAAAACACATTTCCATATTGGTCATGTTGTAAAAGAAAAGAGACAAAAAAGTGAAGAAAAATAAATTTTTAAAAAAGTATGTTTTGATATGCATTTAGACTCCAACAATTCTTTCTCTGGAGGTGGACAGCATCCTTCATCATGAGTCCTTTGGAAATTGTCTTAGATCACTGTACTGCTGAGAATATCTAAGTTATTTACATTTGATCACCATACAATAGTGCTGTTACTGTGTATAATGGTCTCCTGGTTCTGCTCACTTCACTGTTATCAGTTCTTGTAAGTCTTTCCAGGTTTTCTGAAAGCATCTTGCTCATCATTTTTAATAGAACAACAGTATTCCATTACATTCATATACTACAACTTGCTCAGCCATTCTCCAGTTAATAGGCATCCCCTCAATTTCCAATTCTTTGTCACCATAAAAATATCTGCTATAAATATTTTTGTATATATATGTCTCTTTCATTAAAAAAAAACCTTTTTGAGATACAGATCTAGTAGTGCTATTACTGGATCAAAGGGTATGCATAGTTTTAAAGCCTTTCGGGCTCGCTTTCCAGATGGTTGAATCAGTTCACAACTCTACATCAGTGTCCCAGTTTTCCCATATCCCCTCCAACATTTGTCATTTTCCTTTTCCATCATATTAGTCAATCTAACAGGTGTGAGGTGATACCTCAGAGTTGTTTTAATTTGTATTTCTCTAATCAATAGTGATTTAGAGCATTTTTTCATGACTATAAATAGCTTTGATTTTTTCAGCTGAAAACTGCATGTTCATATCCTTTGACTATTTATCAACTGGGAAATGACTTGTATTCTTATAAATTTGACCCAGTTCTCTATACATTTGAGAAATTAGGCCTTTATCAGATAAATTTGCTATAAAAAATCCCCCCCCCAGTTTTCTACTTTCCTTCTAATCTTGGGTTCATTGGTTTTGTTTGTGCAAAATCTTTTTAATTTAATGTACTCAAAATTATTATGAAGTTATTATGATAGTCCAGGTAGGAGGTAATGAGGGCCTGTTTAAAGATAATTAAATTGGATTCCTAGGATGACATATGTGACCTCAGGATTCTACTCTCTACTCTAAGTCTATTATGGTCTCAGTTTTTCAAGTTACTGAAAACATAATACCTGATTTTAGCATGCACATAAGGAGCATTATGCCATAAAAATTATCCTTCTGATATGGATTTTTTTTAAAAAATCATCTAATCCAACATGCTGCCTTCAAGTAGGCTACTGAGCTTTCCTGGACATATTAAGAACCTAAAATATTTTCAAAGATCTTCAGAAAAAAAAATAACCTGTGAAGAATCTGGAAAGATGAGTCGCTTTACCTACTGGATGTGCAAAATTCAGGAGGGGAAGACTTACAGAATGGGTGAAAAGGAAAACTCCACTGAAAGGGAAGGAACTGATGCCTCTAATGATGTGCTGGAGGACCATACAAAAGGCAATGGGGGACTGAAGAGACGACCTTGGAGACAGAAGAAAGAATCCCAACCACTCCCCCGCCCCTCCCCGAAACCTTTATGTCATGTCTAGAGACAAGAGTACAGGACCAAATATGTTAAGGAACAAGGGAACAGAGGACAAACATTCATAATTATAGTCCCTACTGTGTGCCAGGCACTGTGCTAAGGACTTTTTAATATTATCTCATTTGATCTTGAGAAAAATCTTATGGGGTAGGTGCTGTTATTATCCCCCATTTTGAAGTTGAGCAATGTGAGGCAGACAGAGGTTAAATAACTTGCTGGGGAGGGTCATCAAGCTAGTAAGCAAATAATATCTGAGGCAGGATTTGAACTCAGATTTTTCACCGGAGGTCATGATATAAGCTGTGTCTTCTTTTTACTGACACAACACCCCTTCTTGATGTTCTCATGGGGATCGGAGAGGTCCAAGAAGCCTCTTAGATTTGGTCATATCATACGAAAATGCTATGTCTTTGAAGCTTATAGCCAAATACAGGGCACAAAGTTCCTGTGTTCCTTGGGATGGCACCTTGCTACACCCAACAGATTCAGAGTTTCATATAGAATGCTCTTTTTCTGTTCTTCTTTGTATATGAAATGCTCAGTTGTTGATGTTTGACAAGTTCATATAAAAAAAAAGAAAATTTGAAAACAAAAATAGATATCAATGCATGCTTGAAAAGTTGCTGAAGGAAGATGTTTAATGCCCGTTAGTTCAACTTCAGGAAATTATTAAGGAGATGAGGTTGACTGAACACGTGGTTTGCAGTGTGAACAACCATTTACCATATTTCTGAACTGTGCTCAAGAATTATCTGGAAAAGACGTGAGAGAATCATTACAGTAACACGAAAGGGCAAACCACCTTGAAAACAGATTTCCTAGTCCTTCGGTTATTATATTTAAGGAAATAAAAAACCTTAAGTTTGCTAAAAATAATTTCACCTCTTTTGTTAAATCACAACGCCGAAAACAGTCCTGGAGACAATCTTTTCTTGCTCATCTCAGAAACAGGCAACCTGTACTGAAGGGAAGTATAACTCAAAGCCTTGAATACAAGAAAATCACATTGTTACTGTTACCGAGTTCAGATGCATCTTGTTATAAGACAAATAGCTGAGGCATCCCATGTGTGCTTAAAGATTGGCAGAAACTACAACCCATGTTTTAAGGTTCAGAATAAATTACCTGAACTGGAAAAGAGCTTTTGAATTCCATAAATTCCAGACAAGTTTGAAGTTTCAACTTACAGAAACAGTTCATAAAGTTGGACTTTTCCATCATTGTTATTTTAATTGGCACAATTCATAAGGGCAGGGAGGTTGGTAGATAATACCACACCAGCCTAGTTCCCAAATTGTTAATGTAGGAGAGAGAGTCAACTGGGAGGGAAGGTACAGAACCTGTAACAGTTTTGTTGGTTATATATACAAGTGAAAGGAAGAAATATGAATAGGTTTGGCTTTGTCTCTGCGCATTCCTACCCTCCATATGGATAGGAGAGCAGAAAGGGTTTTAGAATTAAGAAATTTTAGGACCCCAAAATACAGAGCCCTTTGCAGTTATGAAAAAGCACTACTTGTATGATGACTAGGTGTAGTCTGTTAGCATCAGTTAAAACTATGGTAAGGGAATGTGGAATGCCAGCCCCCAAAAAAGGGCCTCTGACAGGCACATCAAAGTTCACTGAAGGAAGTAAAAATTAGGCCTAGGGGTGCAAGCTATTTTGGAGAACCTGTTCCACCTAATATGCTTAGTGCCTGGAGCAAAGGACCTCCTTTTGGAGATTGAAGGCCTTCTAGCCAAGGAATGGGAATGGAAATAATTATTTATAAAGTACCTACTATGTGTCAGGCACTGTGCTAAACACTTTTACAAATATAGTCTTACTTGATCCTCAAAATAACTCTGTGAGGTAGGTGCTATTATTATACCCATTTTACAGATCAGGAAACTGAGGCAAAGAGAGGTTAAATGATTTTTACAGGTTCATGCAGCTAGTGTCAGAGGTCAGATTTGAGCTCAGGAAGGAGAGTCAAACTGACTCCAGGCCTAGCCCTCTATCTTCTGTGCCACTAGCTGCCTTAGCATGGAAAGGAACAGACAAATTACTCTTTAAACAGGGGAAAAAAAATGGGAAAGTCCCCCACCCCATTCAACTCCCAGGGAACTCTGATGGACTTCAGTACTTTGAGCTAAAAGAGCATGGCAAAGTCTGCTTTTTTCATGAGAAAGAGATAGCACCAAAGCCAATGACTTAGCTAAAGATAGAAGCTGGAAATAGAGAGAAGTCTATAACCACATGCCCAGTGAAGTCATGCCTGGAAGTGATGAGTGAAAATCTGTACATCTAGCAGAATAATATTTGGCAGAGCCTATGCATCCAGCAGAAGCAGTGTCTGATAGAGACAGCATTTTCTTTGGAGAGCAATCCCAGAAACAGAAGTATGATGACATTCTCAGAAGAAATCAGTGGTTCTGTAGGAGTTGTCTCTCCAGATGTATGTTCTGGTCCCATGTGTTCTCTGCTTGTGTTCCTTCATGTGGGGGCCCTGGATATCTGGTTTCCTACATGTGTCCTTCTGTCTCTCCATTTTCTATGTGTGTCAATTTTTACCATGTGGAAGAATGTATCCCATGTTTATGTTAAAAATGTTGAGTTGCTACTTTTCTTATGAAACTAGCTCAATAAATGCATATGGTTTGATTTAATGTTTCTTTTGACTATAAATAGTAGATACATTGGTGGGGGCTAATGAGGCACATAGTTTTGGGAATATACAGACTCACAATAGGACATAGAACCTGAGGTAAAGGAAGTGGGATGGGACACCTTAGGTATTCCATGAATAGCATATAATTTTCTATTTTTTTGCTTTTGCAGAATATAAGCCAACATATATGTTGCCATATAAATAATTCAAGTTTCTATGGGTTCTTTCTCTTTGAGTAGACCACCATCATGGCAGTACTACTCATAGCAAAGGCAGCTAACTAGCAGCAGTACTAACCCCCAGCCTGCTACTAGAGCAGATGCTAATGGATAGGTCAGAAGCTGGGGTGGGTTGGGATGTCAGTTGCTATTTTAAGCGTTAGTAAGAACAAAAAGAGGGACCACAGGTGATCTCCATCCATTGGTAAAGTGGAACTGCTGGTATGCAGGAATCACAGCAGAGAGGTCTTGGCTGCAAATATAGTTTGTTTATCAGCTAACTCCAAATGGGGGGATGACTTTTAAAAAAAAGATCTTAAAAATTCAGCGTACATGCCATAATAATTATTAACAGACGAGAATGAAATTATTAGAATAAAGGACTGTCCAAATCTTTTTTGTTGTGTACTGCAAATTTTACCGTGCTCATCAGTTATGATTTTGAGAGTGAAGCCTGTTACATACTTCCAGGATATGGGGGGGTAGGGAGTAGCAGCTGTTTCACAAACTATTGTTGTCAACGCTCCCCATGTATTGGCTCAGATGGATTTGAAAAGTCTGGCACTATCCTCTCGGCAAAATAGCAGCTGCCGTGGCCATCCTAGAATCCAGGGAGGGTTTTTTGTTTGTATGTGTATGTGTGGTTTTTCCCAGACTGTATGGTTTTTGGCTTATCACTGGAATGTAAGAATTAGTGCTGTGAGGGACTTTAGTCCAAGTCTCTGATTTGACAGGTGAGGAAATTAAGCTCAAAGAAACGAAGTGTCTATAAGTAGTTTAGGTAATTACCAAATAGGTAGCAAGCATAAGTCAGCACGTGCCCAACTGGATTTATTTCCTGACTGAAGGCCGGGATAAGGGACAAAGGTTCCTACAGCACCTTCATTAACTTCCTTATGATCACCTCAAGATCAGGAACTACCTGACTTCTGTTGTGGGATTCTCTCAGTCACTAGAGTAGAAGTACCCAGATGAAAGATATTTTTTGATGCAAGCACAGTTGATTGAAAGATATGGAAAATCCTCAAATCTCATTCCCAAGCTGTGCCAAACTAGCTATAATGGATCTCAGTTCCTTTTATTTCCCCTGTGCATGTTTGGGACAAAATGCAAATGAGCTAGAAAATACCACCCTCAAACGCCAAAAAGGGTAGCCTAAAGGAGTAGAATGAAAGGACTGGGAAAAATCACAAGCTATGTAATCAGAAGAATTGGTTACATGTGATTACATAATTACTAAAGAATATAATTTTTAAAATAGATTCCAAAAGACTGGAGTTCAGTTCAGGGAAAATAGCCAAAAGAAATATCTGTTAGGTTCAAGTTTGATCTGCAGAATATTTCAATATTCCAACTCAATAATTCAATATTTCAAAAGATCTATAATTGTATCATTGCGGATACTTCTCAGACCAAGAAAGGGAAATGAAGGGGTTAGACAAGATGACCTCGGAAGTAACTTCTAGTTATAATTCTATACTTCCAAGCCATGAATTTAAGATTGTTACTCCTTTACTTCTACTGTTTTTAGTTGACCATTTCATGAATCACTGTGGCAAAAAAATATCACATGGGAAATAAAGTAAGTGGATCCTACTTATAAAGATGTAAATTCAAGCTCAATGTAAGGAAAAAGTAGACACAGTTGGAATCATCCAAAAGCTGCATTGAGATGTGGTGGGTGGGAGCCCTTGGACTAGAGGTCTTCAAGTATGAAATGGAAGGGTTTCTTTTTCAGTTACGTGTTGAATTAAACAAATGGCCAGGGGGTCTCTTCCAACTCTGGAATTCTATGGTTTCAAAGAAGGAACTTAGGAGTCCGGATGACTTGAGCTTGAATCCTTCCTGCCCTGTCACTTAATTGCATGATGATGGGCAAATCTTTAATTTTTCTGAATCTCAGTTGCTTACTTGTAAAAGGGGATAATTATACTTGCATTAGCAACTCCTAGGATTACTGTGAGCAAAGTCCTTTGGATGCCATGAAGTACTGTATAATGGAAGCTGTCTCTCTCTCTCTCTCTCTCTCTCTCTCTCTGGTAGGCTGCTCCTGGAAGGACAGACATAAAGTCTGTGTTTGAAGTCTTTCCAACTTGGTAGGAACTACTAGAGTTAGCAGAACTTTTCTGAAGCTACAGATAAGGACTTTAATCATGGTCCAGTACATGACTTCAAGGGATCCATGCTTTCAGTAATGATTAATCACACACACACACACACACACACACACACACACACACACACACCTGCCATATATACTCCACAAAAGGTCCATTCAATGAGCAGTTTAATCATTTTAGAAAATATAAAGGATTGCATGAATCCAGAGAACTAAATAAGAAATGCCCTAATGCTACCCAACTACACACATCCACCTACTGCCAGATAAGTGATAGACTCAGTGTGTTGAATGAGATACACATTTTTGGACCTGGTTGGCAAGGATAAAACCCAGTTCGGAGCTTTTTCCATTACCCCACTAGAGGCCAATTTAGCTACTTAGATCTGCAATCTCATCAGTGTGGGTATTCTCTCTCTTACATCTTTCCACACCTTCCCATGCCAAGCAGCGAGACCTACATCAATCAAAAGATATTTATGTGTGCACCTACCTAGTGAACACTACTGAACTAGGCAAAGAAATATAGAGAACACAGTGCTGGACTTTGAGACAGGAAGATCAGGGGTTCAAATCTCCCTGATATTCCTAAGTTATATAACCATGGAAGAAGTCACAAATGCCTCTGAGCCTAAATTTCCTCAACTGTGAAATGGGGATAATTATGCCAACCTTAAAGGCTCAAATGATAACTCATGCAAAAGCAATTCACAAACCTTAAAGCACTGTATGAGCATCAAGTATTACCAAGTATTGTTAAGCACTGGAGGGTACCCAAAGAAACATAAAAGACAGCTAAAAGACATTTTGGTGTTAGGCAAAGGGGTGGAAAGGGGGAGCTAGCAAGAATGGTGCCTAAAGTATCAGGAATTAGAGGATGGGTCTTGGGACTGATCAGGAGTTTTATTTAATATTTTAACTGTATGCCAAGCAAGATGAGAAAAATGAAACTATATTAACTAGCCAGCAAGTATTTATTAAGCTCCTCCCCATCGTCTATTAGATGCTTTGCTAGGTTCTGAAAATATAAAGATAAAACTGAAATAAAAGTCCACAGAGTCTACAGAGGGAGACAACATGTCTCTGTGTGTGTGTGTGTGTGTGTGTGTGTGTGTGTGTGTGTGTGTATGAAACATATAATGTGTACAAGGTCATTTTGAGGGGAGAGGTGCTAAGAGCTGGGAAATCAGGGAAAGCCTCATATAGGAGGTAGCATTTGAACTGAGCTTTGAAAAAAACCACAGATTCTAAGATATGGAGGTAAGGAGAGAATGCATTCCAAATACAACCTAGGGAGAAAGGAGATGAAGTATCATGTGGGAGGAACAAGAAGAAGGCTAGTCTGACTGGATTGGAGATTCCTGGCTTCCTTCAATTCCCAATCAAAATTGTACCTTCTACAGGAAGCCTTCCCCAAACCTTGTTAATTCCAGGGCCTTCCTTGTGTTGATTATCTCCTATTTATCCTGTATATAGCTTGCTTTGTAAATATTTATTTGCATGTGTCTCCCCCATTAGACTGTAAACTCCTTGAGGGCAGGGGCTATCTTTTGCCTCTCTTTGAACCCCAGTGTTTAGCACAGTGCCTGACACATAGTAGGTACTTAATAAATGCTTCTTGAATTGAAGAATGCAAGGCAGGAAGTAATGTATATGAAAGATGGAATGGTCAGTTAAAGTTAGGATCGAAAGCATAGAAAATGCTGATTAGAAGAGGTTGTATTTGATTCTAGAGGTAATAAGGAGCCAAAGGAACTTCTTGACTAAGGGAGTAAGGAAGTATTTTAGTCATATCACTTTGGCAGCTTCGTGGAGAATGGATGAGAGATGGATGAGAGAGTTTGAGGCAGTAGGAGACCAAGACAAGCGAACAAGTACATACAGGCAATCTATCATCAGAATAAACAGGAAATAATTAATGAATGGAAGGTACAAGAATTAAGAGGGTTTGGGAAAGGCTTTTTGTAGAAGGTAGAATTTTAGCTGGGACTTGAAGGAAGTCAGGGAAACCAAGAGGTAGAGATGACAAAGGACATTCCAGGCATGTGGGACAGACGGGGAAAATGCCTAGAGATGGAATACTTTGTTTGTAAAGCCTGGAGGTCAGTGTCCCTCGATTGAAGAGTACGTAGTGGAGTTCAAGATGTAAGAAGACTGGAAAGATGGTGGTGGCTAGGTTACGAAGGGTTTTGAACACCAAACAGCCTGAACCATTGGTTGGTAGAAGCAATGTGACCTTGAGAAGTCACTTCATCTCTTTGCACCTCAGTTTCCTCTACTGTGACATGAGGAAGTTGGACTAGATCAGAGGTGTCATACTTAAAGTCCAAAACTCCAGAGTGAGGCCAGAACTAGATTAAAATATAATTGGAAAATATTTAATAAAATAAATAAAAATACACTACAACATTGATGTTAATTTGTGGCTCTGAGTCAATATGTGGCTGAAAGGATCTGCTTCCATTTTCATTTGACACCAATGGATTAGATGATCTGAGAGGTCACTTTGATTTCTAAATCTGTGACAAAAGAGATGTTACAGAGAAAAAAAGGGCAAGACTTAGCGACTGATTGGGTAAATGAAGTGAGGGAGAATAAGGAGTCAATACTGACACAAGATTTTGAACCTGGATGAATGAAGGTCTCAATAGAACAGACAGAAGGTCTCAAACCTTCAACAGAAATAAGACAATGTCCTCATACGAAAAAATTAGGGAGTTGGCTTTTAGTTCTAAATCCATGATCTTAAGTTTGGAGGATTGAGTTTAGGGGGAAAGATGAGTTCTGTTTTGGCTATGTTGAGTTTGAGATGCCCATGGGATATTCAGTTTGAAATGATCAACAGGGAGCTGATGATTTGGGGCTGTAATTTACTTCAACTATTTAGAATTTACAGATTAAAATCCCTTTGCACTGTAGCAAAAAATCAGTAAACTACAGCTTGTGAAATGGTTGACATATAACTATCATCAGTGAGCAATTTTTATTGGAATAAAAATGTAGGGTTAGTCTCTAAGATCAAGTGTTTGAAAAGTCACTATTTACACAGGGAAATTTTTCTGTATATGTAAACAAATATGAATTTAGGTGGAAAAAAAAGGAAGGCCGTAGTGGCAGATAATACCCTCTTTGGAGCAGTACAAAGTGCCTTTTTGCATTCACAGATGATATGCCTTAGAAAAAGAGGAAAACAAAGAAAACTGTTAACCTGGAGGCACCTTTTTTCAAGGAGAAATTTCTCTACTTTGGACCAGTAAGTGGTAGTAGAAGTAGTAAAAAAAAAAAAAAAAAAAAATTAAACTGAAACCATAGGTGATATAGAAATTGGTTAGAAAAGCCTTCTATTTTGGGGTTAGATGACAAAATAAAGAAATAAACAGACAAAACCTGTTTTCTTATGTTTGGTAGGAATTGAAATTTTTCCTATAGTCCATTTGAAATATAAGATTCTGAGACAGCAGTCCCTGGTGGAAAGGGATAGGGTGGGGTTGGTTTGTAGTTTCCTGAACGATGAAAAGCCTGATCTTTTATTGAACTCAGGACCTTGCCAGTCATCTCACCTCTGCAAATCAGCAGAGAGCTAGAAGTATCTCATTGCCAGGAAACGTGAATTTAATCGGAGGCCAATCTGTTCCTGACTGTAGGTGAATTAACATAATGTCAAAAAAGTAGTACTTGGCCCAAAGCCTGCAATGTTCCTTCTGGAGGAGAGGGGGAAGGGAATGATTCTGTTTCCAAATCTTTTCCTTCTCCCTCCCTTAGTTTATTCCACTAATCTACTAAATTGTCGAGGGAATGGGAAATACCTTGTTCTACCATTTAGACTCACTCTTTGCTATTTGGACATCAGATAAAGGACCTTTACCCATAGGTGGAGACCAGAAGTCTCAGGTCAAGGCTGGGAAAGAGGCCTTTGCTCTGAGAAATGGAAATGCTGAGGAATGTGCCCTGAGAAGGAGCTGCTCTAGTTTTCTGGGAGTAATACTTCCTTGGTCACTTTCACCATATTCCTTGTAAAGATGGAGGAACAGGTCTTCTAACAAGGATTTAAACACATGTCCCTTTCCCCTGACCTCACTAACACAGGTGATTAGGTTGATCATCTGTTTCTCCTAGCTTAGTTGTCACGTGGATGCCACTTTGCGCAGACCTCAATATCAGGGCTGACCTGAATTGCCCCAATAAATGGTAGATCCAGTTTGGGAGGGACAGGGGAACACGCAGAAACCATTTATCACTCATACTTCCATCCCAACTACACAGGAGTTCTTAACCATTTGTATATCACGGATCCCTTCCCAATCTGGTGAAATCTGTGGATTATTTTTAAATAATTGAAGGAATTGATAGATTCCAGTTATTGGTTAGTGAAAATTAAGATCTAATTTTCCCCCACCCAAGTTGATGGATCCTGTGAAACCTACCCATTTAACATCTTGTTTTGGTATATTATTAAAGACATTTGGGTTGCCCCTGGCACCCCACCTATTCTTAATCTACACTGGTTCCTGACCTTTATAGGAGGCTGCTTTGTTGTAAGCAATCAATTAATTGACAAGGATTTATTGAGCTCCTGATAAATGGTAGGTACCTGTACTAGTGCTTGGTTCCCAGAAATGTTTAGCCTGAGCACCCTATTATGATAGACTATGGAGATCAAAAGATTAAAATGAAGCAATCTCTGTTGAAAGGCACTACCCACAGAACCACGGGTGGGGGAACTGAGTTTTATCAAAGGGGCAGAACCAATCTTAACTACCAACTAGCAAATTTGATTTAGGCAAATCAACTAAGAAAAGGGGGGGGGGAGTAGAAAAAAGGGTAGGGCTTAGAACTTTCAGGTTAGAATCATAGAAACTTTTGAGCAAGAGGAAGGAAGTAACTGCAAGAAAGGTTCACAGATTTCACCAGACTGCCAAAGGGATCCATAACATGAAAATCATTAAGGACTCCTATACTCAATGGACTTAGTTGAGAAGGAAGTGGGAGTGATGAATGGACCCTGCTTGGTCCCCTGCCCCTCCCAAACCGTATCTACCATTTATTGGGGCGAGCCAGCTGATGTTGCAGTCTGGGCAAAGTGGCATCCCCATGACAACCAGGCTAGGAACACTAAGGCAGTGCATGACAAACTGAAACTTAGGGCTGATAACTAGGGTGTCATATAGGGAAATGCCTTTTTCAAGCTGGGGCCCCACACCCAGAGATAAGCTGAGAAAGCAGATTCTAGGGGCCTAGCCAACCCACATCCATCTCAGATCAGAGGCCTGAGAAATTGTCCTAGCTTCCAACCCAAACAGAATAAGGCAGCTGACTTCAAATTCTAAAACAATCGTGTCAGTGAAAAGGAGTGAACTAAGAAGGACCAGGGTCTATTCTCCATTTCCATTTCACAGAAGACTAGGGTTAGCATTTTTTTTTTAGGCAATTAGCGTTAAGTGACTTGCCCAGGGTCACACAGCTAGTAAGTGTCAAGTGTTTGGTCTGAGGCCGGATTTGAACTCAGGTCCTCCTGACTTCAGGGCCAGTGCTCTATCCACTGTGCCACCTAGCTGCCCCTAAGGTTAGCATTTAAGACTTCTTGTGATCTTTCAACTTACCCCTTTGGTTATTTTAAGCCCCTCTGGTTACTAGGAATCAGAAACCCTAAAAGATGATATGTGTATTTCAGAGCCATCAGGATAGAAGATGGGAATCCTGTATGCAGCCTTTCCCCCAAGAAATCTGGATCAGAGGATGGTACCTTGGCTTTCCTTGCACCTAAAGCCAGAGAGAAAACCATTGGCTCAGAAGGGTCCTGATGGCTCTGTACTAGTAAGAACCCCATCCCCCAACCCCATGGTAAAATAAGCTGTCCTGGGGGTCACCTAACTTTATCACAGTGTTCTTTTGATTTTTTTTTACCTTGGCTTTGCTCAATCATAAACTGAAAACTGCAAGGGATGTCAGAGGTCATCTAGTTCATCTCCCTCATTTTATAGATGAGAAAACTGTAGCCAAGGATTAAGTGACTTAATTAAGTTACAGTAGTAACTTAATGTATGGGTTACTGTTTAGTTCAGTTTGAGGTTCAGTAAATTCATCCCCTTTTTAGCTCAGCTTAATCATCATAATTTTGCTGTATATTTGAAAGAAATGGCAAGTTGTGCATGGTAGATTTGCAGTTTCATGTACAATCATATTTTTTATTGTACTATGTTATGGAAATGCTTGTTTTATTCCATAAAACTTAAAAAATTCAAGGAAACAGCAGAATCACATTTTTCTCTGCTCTTACCAATAGGAGAGGTGGCATGCTGGCTGAAGTATTTCTTGCTTTGGTCCTAACCTTAACGAAGGGGATTAATTAATGAACGGCATTTGCATAGGTCGTGTGGGGACGCAGGACCCTCCCTATGGGTGAGTGTGGGCCAAGTAAAATTATATTGTGCGCAACACCTCTCCCTCCCCCACAAAACTGCTAAAGAAATCAGGCTAAAATAAATATTGAGGCCAACCTGAGATGGAAATAAGCTGCCAAAGGGTGAACATATAGCTTAGGGCAGGGTGTGTGTCTGGAGAGAGGTTGGGGGTTTGCCTTGATGTGTGGGGAGATGGGCACTGGCCTGATTACGCCCATATGGCTTTGTGTGTTTTTAGCACTAGTTGAACAAGATACTGTCATTCTTCTTGGCTGTCTGCCTCCCTGAGTCAGCTTAGAAGCCTTCCTCACCCCAGGTTATGGCCTGGGGTGATTATCTCTATTAGCATATCCCAGAGAATAGTTCGTTTTGACCTTTATTACCAGGCAGCAAGGAAAATACATCATTTGGTTTCCACAGGTCTCTTGTTCAATAACCAGTTTTCAAGGTCTACAGAGTGGCAGAAGAGGGTGGCAGATTAGGGCAAGAAAAAGGAAACCTCTGTATTGGTTGAGAAATTGAGGAGTTCCCGCTGTCACCCTTCAAAACAGATAATGTACAAACTACTGTTGATACAGCCAGGGACTGTTAATAATAATAACAACAATAATGAAAACTAACATTTATATAGTGCTTACTATGTGTCAGCAGCTGTGCTAAGCACTTCACAATTATTATCTCAATTGATAGTCACAACAACCTTGGTAGAGATAACAATAGCTCCTATTGTTATCCCCATTTTGCAGATGAGGGAACTGAGGCAGACAGAGGGTATGTGATTTTGGCCAGGCTCATACAACTAGTTAAGCGTCTGAGGCCAGATTTGTTGGTTTTGGTTTTTTTTAGGCAATTGGGGTTAAGTGACTTGCCCAAGGTCACACAGCTAGTAAGTGTCAAGTGTTTGGTCTGAGACCCGGATTTGAACTCAGGTCTTCCTGACTTCAGGGCCAGTGCTCTACCCACTGCGCCACCAGAGATGACCTCAGGTTTTCCTGACTCTAGGTCAAGCACCAGTTCTGCATTCAGGTAGTAAAGTAAGGAGACATCTTTGCTAAAGCAATATCTCTTTGGGGTAAGCAGAATAACAAAGAACTAAAACATTCATTATACCCCTATCTGTTCTGACTCCCTCCCCAAACCTCACATCTACTTGGTTACCAAGTCTTATTGATTTTGCCTTAGAAGTATCTCCATCCTTTCTTTCTATCCCTTTCTATCCACTCTAATCCAGTTCCCCATCACCAATCAATCACCAAGCACTTGTTAATTGCCTATGAAGTGCTAGTCCCCGGGGATGCAAACCCAAAAACAAAACTGTCCCTGTCCACAAGTGTCTTAGATTCTATTATGGGAAACAACATTTATACACATAAGTACAACATATATACAAAGTCAAGACCAAGTAAATTTGTCAGGGGAGGTACTAGTAGTTGGGAGGGAATCAGGAAAGGCTTCATGTGGGAAGTGGTATTTAATTAGAACTTTGCTGGAAGAAGAGATTGTAAGAGGTGGCTATGAGGGGGGAGAACATTTCAGGAACTGGGGAGAGCCTTTAAAGTCACCAAATTAGAAGATAGAAAGCTATATATGAGGCTAGCTCTGGAAACTGTGTGACCATGGGCAAGTCACTTACTTTCAGTCTGCCTCAGTTTCCTCATTTGTAACAAATAGGCCAGTGTGGCTGGAAAGTTAGGCTGGAGTTAGATTGTGAAGGGCTTTACATGCCAAAGAGAGGGGTTTGTATTTGATCCTAAAGATTCTTGAGCAAAGGAATGACCTGTTCAGACTTGTACTTTAGGAATATCACTTCAGCATCTACAGGAATGGGTTGGAAAGGCACACAATTAGGATGCTTCTGAAATAATCCATGAAAAAGATGATGGGGTCCTGAACTTCATGGGAGGTATATGAGTGGAGAGAAGGGGATGGATTCAGGTGGAAAGGTAGAGGCACAATCAGTAGGATGTGGCAATTAGTTGAACATGGGGTGGTGGTAAGGAAAAGTGAGGACTCAAAGACGACTCAAAGATTATGAACCTGAAGACTAGAGGTGCCCTTAACAAAAATGGAGAAGTTTGGAAAAGGGGTTAACTAAATTGTTCTAACAATAACCTGGCTCACCACCTTCAATCCATCATACACAACATAAATCCTGCTGCCAGATTAATTTTTCTTTAATGTTTCACAGACTGTAAGAGTTGGAAGGGACCTTGGCAATCCAATACCTCCCATTTTGTGGGGTGAAGAAACTGAAGCCAAGAGAAGTGAAATGATTTACCCAAGGTCACACAGGTAATAAGTAACAGGGCCAGAACCAGGGTCCAAGCCTTCTGTCTTCCAGCCTGGTTCTCTTTTCCCTTCATCTTCCCTATTTCCCATAATAATGGTTTAAGTTTCTATAACATGCTAACGTTTGCAAATAGTGTCATTTGATCTTTACGATGACCCTGTGAGTTGAGTGCTATTTTTATGTCCCATTTGACAAATGAAGAAACAGAGACTCAGAAGGGTTAAATGACTTACCCACATCTACACAGCTAGTGTCAAAGGCAGAGTTTGAACTCAGGTCTTCATCAAACACTCTATCTACAACACAGACTTTTATTCCTTGATTCCTACTGCGTCAGGTTGGACCTCTTCTGCCAGACTTTTAAGTTTTATTATACCTTTTTGTTTTTATACCATAATTCTTTCTTTTTAATAGCCCTCCTCTCTAGCACTGATCCCTTCACTGTAACAAAGAAAAGCATTTAAGCAAAGCCATCTGACATGGCCCCTGTGACCAACAGTGAATTTCAAATCCTCACATTTTTCCCTTCTTGTCTTCACTGAAAGGAGGAAGGTCTATTTCCTTACCAGTTTTCTAGGCCTAAGACTTCTTTATAATTTATTAGAGTTCAACTGCTTTTTTGTAGTAAAGTGAGTCCTTGGCTAGATACCTGATTTACCAATGCAGGTAGTCAATTTCTCTCTGATCTAGTCTTAGAGTTGCCTGTGGACACGGGGAGATTAGTTGATTTGCCTGTACATTTCACAGGCAAGAGTTGAACCTGGGTTTTCTTGGTTTGAAGGCCGTTTCTCCATCCACCATGCCACATCACTTCTTAGTGTAATCATATCCTATTACATCCATATATGACATCTAGCCCAGTCTTCTACCTTTATAATATACCATGATGGCAGGTGGACATTAGCAGTGGAGTTAAAATGCTCAGGTTCAACTCAGAGTACTGACATTTATAAGCTATTTATAAGCTGACCTTGGTTAGTTATTTCAATGCTCTAGTCAGTTTCTAGACATAAAAATTAATTTGTAAATTAAAAAGCACTATATGAGTAAGTAGTTGTTAAGATCAATATTAGTAATAATACTACTGGGGTACTTTAAGATACTGAAGTATCAAAAAAAGATTCAGTTACATTCACTTCAAGGCTTCTTAAACTTTTTTCCACTCTAGACCTTTCCACAGGGTTGTATGACCTAAGGGCATGCGCAGTGCAAAGCCCGTATGCTTCGTGTTCAGAACCAAGGCTGCAGTGAAGTTGCATTATGCAACACAGGCAAGTGCTGCCAGAAACACCTAGATTCATTGTTTGATTCATAATTAATGTTTGGTTATTTTGTGTTCAGAAACCTTTTACTGTTGCCAGATTTCTCGAGACCCCATAGAGGGTGGCAACCCACAATTTAAGAAGTGCTGCATATTAAGGAAAGAAAGTGGACTCCAACTAGATTTGACAAAATTTCCCTTCTGTGATTTTAACATAAAGGTGAATTTCATCTTGCAAATGAGCAAACACCAATATGGCTATTTATGAGAATCTGAAAAAAAAATCTTTGTTCCATTACTTGTCTCTAGCAAATACTTTTAAAGTAATTCAGGGTTGCGTTGTTCTTAGTTTTCAGAAAATGTCTTTACTAAATGTGACATGTCATTTTAAAAGTGATGCATAGAAAACAAAAAATGGCTCATATCCCTTAACAAAAGTAGAAGCCAACAGTTACTTTGTAGCACATGAACACAGAAAGGGAATCAGTAACTCTTAAACATGCTCAATTCCCTATTTTTCCCTTATGCAATTGCACCTTTATGAGATTTTCTACACCTTTTTCCTTGTCTTATGGAAAGGAGCTACTGCAACCAATACAGTCTTTTTTAAATGCCACTGAACACACATTGAACAGTATTGTGTTCTGGCTATGTTTTATTTGGCTATATGATTAAACTTTTTATAACCTGTATTTTTTCTTCAATCTTCACATATCATTAAAACCAATTAATCAATCAACAAGTGTTTAATATGTGCTGTGGATATAAGTACAAAAAATGGACCAATCCCTACTCTAAGTAGCTTACATTCTTTGGCTTAAGGGCAGGGAGGGGCAGCTAACTAGGTGACACACTGGATAGGGCACCAGTCCTGGAGTCAGGAGGATCTGAATTCAAATGTGACTTCAGACCTCTACTAGCTGTGTGAGCCTTGGTAAGTCACTTAACCTCAAATACCTAAAAAAAAAAAAAAAAAGCCCCCAATACTGACAGTGGATAGAGAGCCAAGTTAGAGTCAGGAGAATAGGTTTGAGATCTATCTCTAACATAATGGCTATGTGACCCTGAGCAAGTCACTTAACCTTTCTAGATAACCAAGCTGCTCTAGGATCTGCAGTGGAAGAGGGTGAGTTTTTGCAAAAATGAAATGACAATTCTATCTTTAAAAAAAAAAAAAAGCCTCCAAGCCTGCCACCCTTCACCTCCTTTAATAGTGGTAGGAAGGTGTTTAATGATTGAAGATTTCTTTTTAGCTTTTCTTCCTACGTTTACGTAGATAAACAAAAATTTGAGCTCTGTGATCCCATCTGTTTTTAGGGGCTGGTGGTGAGGCTAAAATGAAAGCTCAGGTGCCTCCTGACTACTATTTTAAAAGAGCAAGGATTTAATGAGAATCTACCAGGAGTTCAGCATTCTTCAGACTGTGATGGTCCCTGCTTTCAAGGAATTTATAATATAGTCAGAGAGATGACTATTAGCATAGATGTAGGAAGTAAAGAAGAATAAGGGGTAGCACGCATCAAGTGGTAAGTGCTGTACTACACAGTTGAAAACAAACTACTGGACATCTGAGTAGTTGGAGAGGGGTCAGTACGGAGAAAAAAAAAGAATTTGAGATGGTTTTTGAAGTACAGGCAGACTTCTGGAATAACCTATGCAAAGGCATGGAGGTAAAAATAAGCATGGCTTGGATGGGGGTGGTCAGGCAATCCTGATCAAATTGGCAAAGTGTAAACATTAGGGAGAAAAGAAATTGGATAGAAAGGTCTTCAAATCAGTAAGATTTTTACCAAGCACCTGGTATTAAGTTGTGAGCTACTTAAAAGCAAGGGCTGTTGCTTTTTTAAATCCCTTTCTTTGTATCCCCAGCACTCAGCACAGCATCTAGCTTATAGTAGTACTTAATGAATGCCTGTTGATCTGATTTGCTATCAGGCACTAAAGATACAAATCCAAAAGTAAGACTGTCCCTGCCCTCACCTGCTTACATTCTATTGGAGAATAAGAGTTTAGACAGGACATGAGAGGAAATAGAAAGTTGCTACCGGTTCTTGAACTGGGATGTGATATAAGGAAAGTTGTATTTTAGGATGATAAGTTATGTTGGCCTTACTGTGTATGATGGATTTCAAGGGCAAGAGTATTGAGACAAGAAGACAATGATGAATCTGGGTAAGGATGAGACTGTAGAATAGAAAGAAAGAAGCAAATCTGACAGATGTTTTAAAAGAAAAAATTGATGAACTTATAAATGATATTTCAGAAGTGGAAACGAATTTTTGAAGTTATTTAATTCCAATCCCACCATTTACTTATATGGAGCTGGAAAGGGGCTTAAGGACTATATTGTCCAATTTCCTCATTTTGCATTTAAGGAAACTTAGATATGAAAGTCAAGGGAGGAGTCAAAGACACAACTAAAGTTTTTTGTTTTATTTTTTTTGTGGAAGGACTGGCTATGGTGCAATTGATAAGAGGGAAATTGGGAAAGAAAACTTGTTTTTAACAAAAAGATGATTTCCAATGTATTATATAAGAGATGATGGGATGTCCTGTTCAAAGCTAGAACTAGTACCAAGGCAAGCCCTTCCTTGGGGAAGGGAGGGAGGAGGGAAACCATATAGAGATTAATATAGCTGGAAGTTTTGAAGGTAGATGAAGTTTTGACAGAATGAGTTTATAGGGAGAAAAGTAAAGGGACAAAGAAAAAGGAGCTGCAGAAAAACTACAGTTAGGTGAGAGGAATAAGTACCAGTAAAGGGCAGGAGTCCTTATTCAATAAACATTTATGAAACATCTACTATGTACCAGGTACCCTCCTAAGTGTTGAGGATACAAATACTCTAAAAACAGTCCCTGCCCTTAAGGAATTTACAATCTAAAGGGAGAAAACAAGACACAAAAGAAAGTTGAAAGGGGTCTGGGGGGAGACTTATGGAGGAGGGATAAAGGCATGGTAGAGGTCAAAGATGGCCAAAATGGGCAAGCCAGATGGGAAAAGAGATGTATGAAGAGATGTCTGTCCTGTTCCCCTCCTTAAATGGAGAGATTTATGACTCCATCTTCCAATCAGAGGTATGGGTCACAAGACAGGTTGTTAAAAATAAAGGAGATTAAGAAAAACTGCTCAGAGGTAGAAAAGTCAGGGTAGTGAGATATTACAGAAACCATAATAGTTTTAAGAAATAGAGGCTTTGAGAAAGTGTCACAACCCAAAGAGTTAGTAGGATAAAGACAGAGAAAAGGAGATTGAACTTTGGGCAACTTAGAAAACAGTTTTCAGTAGTAGTAGGAGTTGGATGTAGGTTGTGGGGGATTACGGCAGGAATTCGAAGAAAAGAAACAGAAACACTCAGTGAAGACCCATTCCTCCCTCCAAGACCCCTCCCCAATTTGAAAAGAATACAAAAGATAGTTAAAGGCAATGGAATCAAAAAAGATTTACAAAACAAACTTTAAACTTTACCTAAGAGAAGCTCAAATTTTTTTTTTGAAGTATTATTATATCTTTGACTTACGCCGGCTAAGTAATCATATAAATCAGAAGCAGAGCTACTGATAAAAGATTAGATTTTAATACTAAATAAGAGATCACAAATGGAGAGGCTGAGAGGGCAAGAACATGTCCGATACTGGACAACTATAGTTGCTCAGCTAAATGGCACAGGCAATAGGCAAAAGAGCCCTGACTCTTTTATTCTGTGTATTACTTAGTTACCTCCGGTAGCAGAAATTATCATTGGTTTTACAAGGATCCAGGAGAGTACTTTTCTTTGAATTGAGCGCAGGGGCTTGGCATTTAGAATATCAGTTTGTGTGCTTTGTGAAGGCCTTATGGGGAAGAGAAGACACCTGGATGTCCATGTTAAAAGTGAAACTTGCGTTGCCCTAATCTTCTGTTAAATAGTAAAAGGAATTCTTACAGGCAAACCATAACTTAGGATAGGGTGAGAAGACCAATCACATCACAGATGACAATTCCATGTGGGGCCTCACATTCAAATAATTTCATATCTGTCTCATAGCAATAGATTGTGCAATCAGAACCCGACTTAAACTGATGATGCACAGTCAACAAAAGCTGGGCTTCTGCCTCTTATCTTCCATTTCTCAATTATTTCCAGGAGGGATACCTGAAATTAAAACGTATTCTGTCGTAAAAGTAAATACATGCAAATACAAAAAGCCCCAGAATGCAACTTCAGGGAGGAAAAGGGAGACTTCCCCCCCCCCCCCCCCCCCCCCCGCCCCGATAGATAACAGGCCTTCTTTCCAGGGAGTTTATCTGAGGTTTTGTTTGGAGGGTAGATGGGCAATCTCTCAACAGCTTTAGTATCTGATTAAGAAATCAAATAAATAAAAAGGCCCCCCCACGAGGGCCTTTTGTCAAAGCCAGAAATAACTGCCTTCATTCTCATTACTTCCCTCCCCCAGAGATACGCACGTGCACTTTAAGGTTGCAAGGGAACCCAGCTCTTCCTCCACCCCGTTTAGCCACTAGCGCGGATGGGCGGTATTTACCCTTCGCTAAGCGGCATGCAACCTTCCTGAGCTCACCGAGGAGTCCTTGAACCACTTCTATCCTTCCTACTGCAGCCTGAGAGCCCGCCGGGCTTTTTGTACCAAACGCTCGCTGGGAGAGGTAGAAGGCGAGAGAGTGAGAGCAGCCTCTGAGCAACCTGGCCTCTTTCTCTCCCCTCTCATCACCCTCCCCGCCACGGGGGGCTCCGGCAGAGTTGTCTCTGCCTGGAGGAGCGCATCCCCACTTGGAAGGCTGCTGGTGCCCCCCTAGCCCAGGCACCTTGAACTCCGTAAGGGGTGCAAAGGGGTGAGGCCGTGCATGGGCTGAGCTGGGCACGGCGGCATTCAGAGCAGTCGGGCACTGCTCTGGCCAGCGTCCCCCTCCCCAACCCCCCCCCGGCCAGCTCCTCTCGGGCCGGCTGCCCCGAGGCCAGCGGCGGGCCAGGCGAAGCAGCAGAGCCCTGCCCGAGCGGGCGGCCGCAAAAGCTGCAGCTCTACCCCGTGCTTGTAAGCCTGGGTAGGGCAGCGGGGTGGGGAGAAGGGGGCGGGGAGGGGGGGGTAAGGCCTCCAGTGGAGCCCACCGCGTCACAGCCCGGGCCGGGGGAGGAGCAGCCGAGGAGGCGGCGGCGGCAAGAAGAGGAGAAGGGGAGGGGAAAAGGAGGAGGAAGAGGAGCTGGAGAAGGAGGAGGAGGAGGGAGTTGTGTGCATGGGGGGAGGGGTTGCTGCCGCCGCCGCCGCCACCGCCACCGCCACCGCCACCAGCTCCGGGTTGGTCCAGCCGGGAGCCGCGGAGAGGAGCAAGAGGACGAGCGAGAGGCCAGCGATCCGGGGCCTGGAAGACGCTCGGCCGGCTGGAGGAGAGGAGGAGGTGCAGTAGCCGGAGGAGTAGAAGGAGAGCAGCAGCCCGGTCCCCTCGGGAGAGTCCGCCTCCGCCGCGGTGGGGGAGCGGGAGCAGCAGCGGCGGCGGCGGCGGCGGCGGCGGCGGCGGCAGGAGCAGAAGCAGCAGCAGCAGCTGCGGCAGCGAGAGCAGCACCAGCAGCAGCAGTCAGCGGCGGCGGTGGTGAGGGGAAGGAGGGGGAGCGGCGGAGACAAAGAGCGGAGCCTCCTCTGGTGGGGGAGCCCGGCCGCCGCCTCCTCCTCCTTCTCCGGCTGGGCTTGAGTGTGCCGGGCCGGCCAGCGGGGACCCCTCCGCAGCTCTCGTGAGTTTGGGTGGGGGGGGGCCGCACCCGTGCTTTCTGCCCCACGCTCCCCCACAGTCAGCTCTCAGCGCTCTGCCTGCGCTCTCCCGGCCGAGGGCGTCCCCTCTTCCCCCCCACCGCCCGCCCCCACTCGGGAGGTAAGAGCCGGGGCGGGGTGGGGAGCGGTGCGGGGAGAGGAGGGGCTCGGTGTGCGCGCGTGCTGGCCAGGGAGGTGGGGTGGGGTGGGGAGGGGACGGGGAGATCCGTGGGTTTGGGGTACAGGGCACCGCCGGAAACTTGGGCTGATCGAACAGAGTTGATGTGGGGCGCCCCCTTCCCGCGAGGAAAGGTGGATGGAGCTGGGCGCTGTTCTCTTTTGCTCGGATCGGTCCCTTCTCCCCACACCCCGCCCTCGTGCTCTGTGGGGGCGCGGGGAAGCCCCCCTCTTCACTGAGGCATCTGCACTTTTAAACACCCCTCCCCTCTTTCTTCCCTTCTTCCTTCCTTCCTTTTCATCCCTACCCGGTGGTCTCTTTTCCTCCCTCCGTTCTTTTGCCTCCCGGGTGGGTGTCGCTGTGTTTTGGAGGTGGAGTGCGTGGGGCGCCCGGGGAGGAGGAGGAGGAGGAAAGGTGGGGGCGGGGGCACGGACCCGGTGGGCTGGTTCAGCTCGGGTTAGGATCCCCGAGGTAGAGTGGAGCGCTGGAGGTGCAAGCACGGGCATTTTGCTCTGTGTTGTTGAGTGATAAGAAGAAGGAAATAGGCTGTGGTAGAGGTCTGTTGGGGAGAAGGGAGAATTTGCCCAGGGAGGTTGATGGGGCGGAGATAAAGCAGCGGGCTGAGTCTCTGGGACTCCCGGCTGGTGGTGGCTCCTGCCTGGCGGAGGCAGGAAGCGCTGAGCTCCCAAGCCTCCTGGGAAGTCGCTCTTCCTCCCCAGAGCTAGCAAGCTCCTTAGGTGGCAGCTGGGTCGAGGGTTAGAGAACAAGATACTGCTGGGGTCAAGAGCAGAAAGAATCAGATTCAAGGGGGAAAATGGAGAGGAAGCAGCGTTATTACCCCTTAGTGGTTTCTTTTTTTGGCAGTGTTGCCCACAGTGTTACTGTCAGGTCTCATAGAAGTGGTGTTTGCCAAAGGCACATAACGTGCTGGATTTCAAGTAGTCGGTCTTGGGCCACATTATTTAGACGAGTTAGTCACACTTGTTACTTGAACCCAAGTTTCTAAATAGATTTACGTTCTCTCGTATTACAGGAGGCAATTGCAATGTAACATTACCTTATTGTTTAGAGTTTGAAGTACCAAATTGCACGTAAACACAGCTTATTTTGTATTGTGTGGAGGGATTTCACTTGCAAAACACTTTAATTGGTAAACTGTAAAAAATGCTGGAGAATGCTGGCATCTTTCTGCCGGTGGATACTGAAACACCTGCCATGAATGAGCCAAGCATTTTAACAACTTAATATACAGCGGTTTTGATGGACGCAACTGGTCTCCACTTATCAGACTTGCTTTGCTTTCCCAACTAGTTTGTGATTAATTCATCCCGTTTTCTAATCATCATTTAGATACTGACAGATACTGACAACAAGGCAATGTATAGGGCAATAGATTTGGAATCAGGAAGGGTAGGATCTGTGATTTGATTGAATAAACTGGTTTTTTTTTTCACATTGAGAGGAGCTTCTCCACATGTTCATTTATTTCTTAGTATATTTCCAAACAGACCAATTTTTTTTAACTTGCTACGGAGGATGGGGGAATCTAAACCAGACAAGAAGCAAGAGGAATCAGAGAATGTGTGATACAAAAATCCCTCCAGTGTTACAGAAGGGATATGCTTAGCAGAATCTTAGCCAATATTCTTGGACCAAACACTGAAGATGATTGAATAAGCTATTAATGCAGGTCAGCACCTTTTCTTTAAAATCATTTCTTTCCTAAGCTTCTAGAGATTAAGTGTTGGGTCAGGGTCTGTGGCTAGTCTGTATTCAGTACAAGGCGGTGGAGTATAGTTTCTTGAGATACAGTATGTTCGCAAACAGCAGGTCCATTCAGTTGTATCCATTTACTAGCTATGTGACCCTGGACAAGTCACTTAAACTTATTGTTTTCTGGGCAGCTATCTAAGATGAAGTTGAAGAAAAAGGTGCTGACCTACATTAATAGGAGTTTATTCAATCAAATCATGGTTGCTGACTCCAAAACCAGTGCCCCATTCATTAACTAGGTAGGCAACTCTTTAGTTGTGGAGGAGTGGAAGAGGTTTTCTCTTGAAGTTCCCTACACCAGAGGTGTCAAACGTAGGCATGTGGGACCAGATTAAAATGTAATTTGGAAATATTTAACAAAATAAGAATACAGTAAAAGATAGATAATGTTCCATTATAATGTTCCATTTTAAAACTAAGTCAGTATGTGGTCCCTTGGGATCCTTCCGTATGGATTAGTGGCCCTGGGCTTCTATTTGAATGATACTGATGAAATCACAGGCCCAATCCCTGTCCTTCCTAATACCCAGTTTGTACTAGTCTTAATTTTGCCTTTTGGTAAGTTTCTGGTTATCATATGCTTCTGTGAAAGAGCTTAATTACCCTTCTAATTGAAGTCTTTGACCTATGCCAAGCTTCTGAAAATTTCTGAACTTCTGTCATTTACACTACTGCTGTTTTCCAATAAGCAGCAGAAACTGTGTAAGGGTGTCTTCAAGGCATCAGCTATCCATAAGCATTAAGTACACTGGTTGGATTTGTGAGTGGACCTACCTCCTGGGTCTGTACAGATTGTATATAACCTTTCATGATCCCCTAAGGACTCCTTGATTACTTTCTACTACCTGAAACCTTTTACTTTAACTCTGTCCTTGTGTAATTTGCTCTGGCTATAGCTCTGTGTGATACAAACACTTTTAATTGGTAAAGCTGCAGTGAACATTGGGGGAAAATGGTGCTTGGGGAGATGGGTCTGTGACTTTAAGAGTGAGATTTGATGACCTTATAATATGAGTGCTTGCTGGGTCTACTAGGGAGGAAGTTTTGAGAGCTGGGAAGCTTAGTTTTTTCTTAAATGAGCTGGAAACTACCCACAGATCACCCAGCGAAGGAGGAAACTAAAATGTGTTCTTGTTCAGATGGATTGCAAATGGGGCCATCAAATTGTTTCTTGCTGAAAATGAGTTACGGAAATAACTTCAAACTTTGCTTAAAAGGCCTTTAGCTGCAAATATTTGTGAAATGTGCTTGGTAGTCCAGATGCATGAGTTTAGGCAACTCCAAAGTCATTCAAGGCAAGTCATTTGAACTGGTTTTCAAAGTAAGCAAGTCAGAGTGTTTTCTTCTTCCTGTATTATTTAGCGGTGCAGCTTTAAAATTTAAGTAAATCTTTTCTTCTGCAATGACTTTTTCACTTTGCATTTTTCTTTCTTTCACTGAAGTAGCAAGATTTATCTCTGAAGGCATAATTATTAACCCTGAGCTATAAAGATTAAAAATTTTATACTTATGGATATTTATGTATCAGTTATAAGTTTTGTATACATAATTAGTTGTATACATAATTAGTTTACTCACTATTTCTGCACTATTTTCTAAGCATTTTTCATGGACTTGTGATTTCATTGGTATAAGAGAATGCCCACCCTACACCAATATAGGGTCAGCACATTTTATGCAACTTATAGACTTGTACTCTGGCCAGGAGCATTGAAAGGTTAATAACTTACACAGCCAGTATGTAGAATTTGAACCCAGGTCTTCCTGGCACAAGGCCTGTTCACTATGCAGTTCACGATTCACTGTACCACTTTGCTTCACATTTTCACATGTGAATTAAATTTGGTTCCTGAAAATGTTTCAGTGAAAATGAAAGTTGTCAGGATTCCTGCTGACTGGGTCATAAGTGAAATTTAGCATCGGTACTCAAGGCATGGACATTTTTGACAGATATTTGAGATAGCCAAGCAGAATGAATATACACATTACCTCTTTTCTCTGTGATGTTTTGTACACTGTAGGTACCTAATTAATAAATTAATAAGGTAATGATAATTTCTGTGTTGAAAGTCAACTTGGTACAGTGGATAGAGAGCTGTCCAGAGGAGCTGGTCTTACCTTTTATATAGACTGGTTTCGTGACTAGGAAAATCCCTTAACCTCTCAATGCTCTAAGCAACTCTTTTTATTCCTGATCTTAATGATCAGAGAGTTTCTTTCCTGGGGGTTCTCAATACCAAAGAAACAACAATTTTACTCTTTTTCTCTTCCCATTCCTTCAGCTTTCATCTCTTATATTCTTTTTTTTTTTTTGGAAAGTTGTAAAATTTTGAAAGGGAGCCCCTGTAATATATGACCATATGAGGACCAAAATGTAAATATGCGTGAAAGATTTTATAATTCTAGTATATAAATGTAAATTGCTATTATTTTTGTTGATTGTGATGACCAAAGCTTTTTATGTCCACAGTGATTTAGCTGGTAAACAACCATATTTATCTGCAGATGTGAATGGTTCTTCGGCCTTTCATAAGAATTACTGTTTTCCTGCATATTGTTTATTTGGCATGCCACTAAAATTATTTCTCTGTTGTGTAAAAATAAACTTGTAATTACTCAGTGCCAGTAGGCTATCATTTGTCATTAGCATTTGACATTTTAGGACAGCTCAAAGAGATAACTAAGAAAAAAAAATTCCTAAGAGATCCCTTTAAAAATTCAAGAGACCTTAAAAACTCTTTTCCTTGATTTTTCTTTTACCATCAATATCTCAATACCTTAGTGGCTCTTATTATGATACTTTTCTCCTTAGAAACTTTCGATGGCTCCCTTCTTATTTTTCATTCATGTCTGACTCTATGTGACCCCGTTTAGGGTTTTCTTGGCAAAGATATTGGAGTGATTTGCCATTTCCTTCTCCAGTTCATTTGACAGATGAGGAAACCGAGGCAGACAGGATTAAGTGACTTACCCAGGGTCACACAGCTAGTAAGTGTTTGAGGGCAGACTTGAACTCAAGAAGATGAGTCTTTCTCACTCCAAGCCCTATTTTCATTGCTCCCCGTAACTGCCCATCAGTGGCTCACTATTGCCTGCTAAATGAAGCCGGACCTATGTAACTGGTCTTTCAAGTTTCTTGCTACTGTCCCTTTTATGTCTCTGCTATTCACTGTTCCTGAATATGAACCAAACTTTATTCATGCTGTTTTCTGTACTTAGAATGTCTACCTTTTTGAAATATTTCCATTTATCATTCAAGGCCTACCTAGCACAAATGCGACTTATTCATGAAACATTCTCACATCCCTTCCATAGGATATCATTTTGCCTTACCCCATCTCATGGCACTTATAGTCTTATGTCTTCTTATGTCTTGTAGCTATCTATATTAGACACCCATGTTACATTATAAACTTCTCAAGGCAGGAAACTTGACATTTATTTTTATGTGCTTTCCCTTCACTAGCAAATCATTGGTGATGTATAGAATGCTGGATTTGGAGACAGAAGACCCGAGTTCAAATTCGGAGTCAGACACTTAGTAGCTATGTGACATTGGGCACGTCACTTAATCTCTTTCAACCTCAGTTTTCTCATCTGTAAAATGGGGATGAGGATCAAAGTGCTTTGCAAAACTTCAGCATACATACTAGCTCTTCTCTGCCATTAGTATTTGATTATTTGCTGAATAATAGAAGTTTGTAAGTGACCATGAGATTTTGTTATGCCTTGAGATTTTAACAAGCTTGAAAACTTGTTCTGGGATCATGTTGTAAACTGGGGATTTTGCTTAAAGGTATATCTATCATGGAAAAACTCCCCATGCTTATCATATAGCTGTTCTCAGTCATACTGAAAATTTTGTCATGAAAACAAAACAAAACCAAAAAACCTTCCATCTAGTGGGTGGGTTGAATATTTTACTTGTTAACTGATTAGATTCTTTCTAGAAGTTAACACAAAATAGGAAAATTGGTCAAAGCATTTCATAAAGTGTCACCCTGTTGAAATGCCACGAGTAAGTTTCTTATCCCTATCTCCTTATGTGTATTTAACATATTTAAATGGTAAAGGTTTGACAGGATTCAAAATTTAAGTATAGTAAACTCTTTTATCTAACTTGGTAGGGGAAGGTATTGTTCTGGTTAATAAATTAAAATAGCTTATGTGGATTAACTGAGAAGGCTGCCTGGTATAATCCTGGCAGTTTAAGTCAGCCAGACCTGAATTCAGGTTTCATCTCTTGACACATACTGGTTGTATGACCCTGGGTAACTCACTTAACTTCTCTGTGTGTCCCATACAAGTAACACTATGCAACCTATATTGGTAGAGAAAGCTTCCTTACTGGGAGTTTCCAGTAAAATCACAAATATACATGTATCATAAAATCAGAATACAATAAGTTTTGTACTTAATGTTAAAAATAGTTTCCTATGCCAGTAAAATCACAGTATATATGTTTCATAAAATCAGGATACAATTAGCTTTATATTTAATGTTAAAAATATATTGAACATAATTTAATCTTTGCCAACTCAGGAGGCATTTCAAGATTCTGTAGAGCCTAAAGTTAATTTTTTTTTGTCATTTGTCAGAGAAGTGCTGTTTTAAAGGAATACTGGATAGCAGAAAGGGGACGTAGCTTATATTAGGTCCCACCAGTCCTGCCTCAACCCTGGAAATCTGATGGTGTTCTGAAGAAATTCCCTCTGCGGTTGAGAATAGCTTGTTCTCGTATTTTCTGTTACCAGGCTTTCCGAATTCATTATTTCAGAAAGTCCTGCTGTTTCCAGCAACGGGATGAGAAATTGGTCTTTGAGATTGATAACTAGTAATGGTTACAATGCAATTATGGCTGTGGTGAGAACAGACTCATCATATATGTCATATAACTAAATGATAGGCCACTTTTGGAATGAGCTCTTTTTAGAGTGAATAAAGTGTTAAGCTGGGAAAATGGGAGTTGATGTTTATGTAATTTAGTTTATTTTCTCCAGTTTATCCTGTCAAAATCTTGTTTGCACATAGTTGTTGTATGTTGTCTCCCCCATTATAGTGGGAGCTTCTTGAGGGCAGGGACTATTTTTTAAATTTTTTAATTTTTTTGCCTTTCTTACTATCCCTAGCACTTAGCACAGTGTGTGGCACACTTAATACTTGTGTGGTTCCTTAATACTTGTTGACTTAATTTAACTTTTTGGGAGAGAGTAGTAGATTGAAGAATTTTTTAAAAACATTTATAAATCTGAGTTACTCAATAGAGATAAGGGATAAGAACTGGATTGTGTGATTTCTCTGGTACAACGAACACTAGAACTACCAGTATAGATTAGCACCTTCTGTGCCACTTAGATACTTAAAGAATTGCCTAGAGAACTGAGGGAGGTTAAATGACTTTCCCAGCATTACAGAGCCAGTGTATTATCAGAAGTGGGATTTGAACTCGGGTCTTCCTGGTCCCAAGGCTGCCAGTCTCTACTCTGTCATGTCACTTCTGTTGAAACCTGTAGCATTCAGTGTTCTTAGGTGAAGTCCCATCCAAGTACTAATGAGGCCAGATCCTGCTTACCTTGTGAGATCTGACTTGTTCAAAGTGGTATGGCTGTAGACAAAACTTGAATCAATAGGACTTGAAACTTTATTTATGATTATGGCTTCAAATCTCAGAATCAATCCTGGTGCTGCCCAGTTTCCTGAAATTCCTTTTTCTTTATTATATTCAAAAATAGAGTTACTAAAGTGTTATGAGCAGCTTGCTACATATTTTAGCCTTGTTTTGTGACTGTTCTCTTTCCTCCTCAATCCTATGGCTTTATCTCAGTCCTAATCCTCTCTGACTTCTTTCCTGCATTCAACACAAGTTAACTCTCATGAAATTCCTGTGATGGCCCACTTTTTTCTGACAACTTCTTTGAACTTTTCCCTGGCTTCTTTTTTTTGTCTCCTTAATGTTGGAATTTCTCAACTTTATATCTTCAGCAATTTAGCAAACATATATTAAGGGTCTACTATGAAGAATCATAAGTTCTGGGTCACATTTAAACTTTAGATCAATCAATGATGTATGAAGCCCCTACTATGTGCTAGGCCTTGAGAATAACAGTACAAAAGGAAGAGGTTATATTCTGTTGAACAAGATAACCTGTACACATATGAGCACGTACACACACACACACACACACACACACACACACACACTTACTTATATGATTAAATACAAAATAAAGTAAAGGTAGTTAGAGAGAAACAGCATTAGCAGTACTAGGAAAGGCTTCATGTGGTACTTGAACTGCACCTTGAAGGAAATGAGGGATCCTATGAGACTAAGGTGAGGATGGAGGGTATTTCAGACATTAGTGGATGGAAAGGCTCTTTGAGAGATAGAAATACCACGTGAAAAGAAGGAAAAGAGAGAAGGAAAGTTGGGAGTCCTATGGTGGCACAGTGGATAGAGTGCCTGGCTTGGAGTCAGGAAGGCCTGAATTCAAATCCAGCAGCAGACACTTATTAGCTGTGTGACCCTAAACAAGTCATTTAACTTTGTTTGCCTCAGTTTCCTCATTTGTCAAATGAGCTGGAGAAGGAAATGGCAAACCACTCCACTATCTTTGTCAAGAAAACTCCAAATGGAGTCATGAAGAGTCAGACACGACTAAAAGGACTGAACAAAAACCAACATGAGTGAGAGAGGTGGTCAAGTCTAGAACTAGAATAGTAGCTGTGTGAATGGAAAAGGCGGCCAAGTGAGAGAGGAGTAAAAAAAAAAAGTTTAGAGTTCAGGAAAGAGAAATTGTATAATGAGGTTGGGCCAGGTTGTTTGGGACTTTCCGAATCAAAGTGTGGTTTATGTATTATCCTCAAGCACTAGGGGGCCCCTGGAGTTTGAATAGGGGAGTGACCTTGGTCAGATCTACCCTTGGGGAAAATCACTTTGGCTACTTAGTGGAGGGTGGTTTGGAATAGGAGGACACTTAGGGCAGGAAGACCAATTAGGAGGCCAATGCAGTAGCCTAGGTGAAAAGTGATGAGGACTTGAACCAATCTGGTGACTGCATGAGTATAAGGGGTTGAATTCGAAAGATGTGAAGGTAGAAAGGACATCTGGCAATTGATTCGATATGTGGGGGCTGCTGGGTGGTGAATTGGATAGACCACCAGCTCTGGAGTCAGGGGGATGTGAGTTCAAATCTGCCTTCATAAAGGGGGGGGGAAGATTGGGTATGTGGAATGAGGGATAGTGAGGAGGAAATAGCTAGCATAAGGCTGAGGTTATTGATCTGGGAGCCTGGAAAAGTAGTAAAACCCCCAATAGAAATAGGGAATTATGAAGATACTGTTGCTCCCTCATTGAATTTTCAGTCTATTAGGAGGATGTGACATGCAAATAATTATGGTAAAATACCTCCACCTGTCTGAATTATTCACTTCCCCCACCCAGGACTGACAGTTTGGAGTTAGTCATCTTTGATTTCCTTTTACCTTTATCTACTCAGTAGCTGAGTTCTTTCATGTCTACATCCATAGTATCTCTTGGATTTTCTTTTTTCTTTACATTCTTACGCCTTCCACCTTAGTTAAGTGATACATACCCTTTGCCTGCTAATATATCTTATGCATGGCTTTGAGAATTGACTTTGCTTAAGCACAGATCTAATCAGATCCTTACCTTCTCTCTGGGCATTTTTCCTGGCTGTCCACCATGCCTGGAATGCTCTCCCTCCTCCTCTCTGCCTCCTGGCGTCTTTCCAGGCTCAGGGCAAAATCCCACCTTCTACAGGAAGCTTTTTCCTATCTTTCTAGTGCTTTCCTTCTACTGATTATTAACAATTTTTCCTGTATAGATCTTTTTTTACATAGTTATTTCATGTTGCCTCCTCCATTAGATTGGGAGCTCCTTGAGAGCTGGGGCTGTCTTTTGCCTTTATATTTGCAGCACTTAGCACATACAGTGGGCACTTAATAAATGTTTACTGAGTGACTGAACTCTTCTCATAGCCCTTAGGAGCTTTCTGTCCCTGTTGCCTACAGGAAAAAAATCCTAAATTTGGCCTCCCCCTACCATTCTAAACGTATCTCACATTGTTTCTCCTTTTGTGCAGTGGTCTGGCAAACTGAACTGCTTTCCTTTCCCCCAGTGCACCCTGCTACTTTGGTCTTTATGTCTTTTGGTCATAGGATGCTATCTTTTTCTTACCTGTGCTGTTCTTCCTTATCCTTCAATACCCAATCCAAAATACCATAATATCCTCTTTCCCGTGAAGTCTTCCCAGATCTCACTATGTGGATAACTCCCTGCCATCCATAAATGATGTCTTCCTTTTTTCCTGGTGCTTTTTTTTGGGTACTTCACTTAATTCACTTGGACATTCAAATTGGTAGTTAATCTGTGTGTATATTTCATTTTTCCTGCTAATTCAATCCATTCTATAAGGATTTTACCCTTTGGTTTCTCCCACAGTGACTGTCACATGGGACCTTACACATTTTTGGCTCCCAGTAAATAATGTATGAACAGATAAACCAAATATCTAGGCAAGTGCTTAGATGGAAAACAGTGATTAAAAACAGGAGTACTCACCAAGCCTAAATGTAGTGCTTTTTAAATGGAAATTGATTCTTGATTTTTTATTGAGGTAGGGGGCACTGTTATGACAAATGCATTGCCTTTTTTCAAACAGTATACAGTAGATCCCAATTTGTGTGGGGTTTTAAATTTAGCCTTGTTTAAAAAGTTGGTATTTCCCATCAGATGTTACTAAAAAAGCAGTTTGGAAACTATAATTATTCTACAATTCCAACAGTTTGTGAATAAAGCATTTCATGTTAAATGGTTATGTATTTCCTAAGCTTCCAATGGCTCCAAGGTACGTAGGTACGGTTTTGGATTTATTCATAATATTTTAGTGTGAAAGGTACCTGGCTTTTGAATTCCTACCTGTTTTGAAGGCTCAATTCAAATAATCCCTTTTTCAGGAAGTTTTTCCTGATAACCCAGGACCTTTCTCTCTCTTAGGCCTTACATAATATTTGGTTTTCAACCCTTTTCATGTGATTAAAATTTATTTTGTACTATAGTTATTGGAGGACAGGTAGGTGACACACTGGTTAGAATGCCAGGCCTGGAGTAAGATTCTTCTTCCTAAGTTTGAATCTGGCCTCAGGCACTAACTGTATGACCTTGGGTAAGTCACTTAACCCTTTTTGCCTCAGGTTCCTTATCTGTAAAATGAGCTAGAGAAGGAAATGGCAAATCGCTCCAGTATCTGCCAAGAAAACTCCAAGTGGAGTCATGAAGAGTCGGACACAACTGAAATGACTGAACAGCAAAAAAAACTATAGTTATTTGAATCATAGATTGATAGCTGAAAGGAACTTTAGAAGTCATCTAGTCAAGAGGTTTCAAATTGACAGCAGCACAACTCTTAAACCAGATTAAAATATAATTGGTAAGTCTTATTAAAATAAAAATACAACATAGATGATGTTCATTTGTAGTTTTCTAAGTCATTAGGTGGCCAGTAGGGATCCCTGGCTATTTGAATTTGACACCATTGAACTAATCCAGCCCCCTCATTTTACACATTGAGGAGGTTGAGGTCCAGAAATGGTTAAAACGGGAGACATGCAGAAGTCACAGATTAGTCAGGATTTAGACTCAGTTCCTGGTACCTCCAAGTTTGGCCCTCTTTCCATCATATTACACTGTGAATGATATGTGTACCTCTACTAGATTATAAACTCCATGAAGGCCTGGGCCTATTGTTGGGATCTCAGGTCCCCTTCTAGCTTTAAATCTTAGGAATTATCTTGGCCAGCCCACTCATTTTACAGATGAAGGCTGAACTGAGACTCAGGTAAAATTCACACTAGGTCTTTTGTGAACTTCTTTGCCATATGTGTTAAATTTAACCAGCTCAAAGATAGAAATGCTAAAATTTGTTAGAGAGTAAAACCTTATTAATATAGAAAGGCCCAGAAATACAAAAAAATCATATTTTTTCTTATTAAGATATTAAATATGAGAAATACTTATGGACCTTTAAAAATAATTGAAAATTGTAAATTGAAATAGGTAATGTGCACTTCATTCCACTATTTTTGTTTATTTGTAATTTAGTGAGATGTTAGTTGACCTTTAGCCCATTAAAGTTTGAATTTTGGTGACCTGCATCCTTTCCTTGTAGAGCCTCTGGCTCTACATTTCTGGTGTGTGAGGGATATGTCAATTAAGTGGACTGGTGAGATGGGACAGAATGCTCAAGATATTAAAATGGGGGAGGGGTGGCTATAAAAACGAATTTGGTAACAGTCTGAAAGTAGAATGTATTGACACATGTGTCTGTGTGTTTGTGGCCCTTCTTCAATGATATGATTTGCTTGGGGCAGCTAGATGGTGCTGTGGATAGAGTACTGGCCCTGGAGTCAGGAGGACCCGAGTTCAAATCTGGCCTCAGACACATAACACTTACTAGCTGGGTGACCCTGGGCAAGTCACTTAGCCCCATTGCCTAGCCAAAAAAAAAAAAAAGAAGAAGAAGAAAGAAAGAAAGAATAACGTGATTTGCTTTGGTTTTGTAGGATTGTGCAAGTCCGTTGGTTTTCTTGCCCACAAACTTTGCGTCAAAGCAATTGTTTAGCCTATTCTAGGGTACGTGATTTATTTTCAGTTGTTTTGTTGTTTGATACCAGTTACTGCTGTTCAAGTATGTCTGTTATTGTTGTCTCATAATTGATTAAAATCAAGCACTCAGTGTAATTTGTCCAGTTGTAAACTTGTCCTGCCTTTCTTCTTGTGCCTTTTTTATTAGTGGTAGTCCATGCATACTCAAGCAGCCAGATAGTACAGTAGATAGAGTGCCAGGCTTGGAGTCAGGAAGACCTGAGTTCAAATTCAGCCATAGACACGTACTGGCTGTGTGACCCTGGGCAAGTCACTTAATCTCGTATGCCTCAGTTTCCTTGTCTGTAAAATAAGCTGGAGAAGCAAATGGCAAACCAGCCCAGTATCTTTGCCAAGAAAACCCCAAATGGGGTGGCAAAGAGTCAGACAGGACTGAAATGACTCAACAGCAAATAATGACTCCATTATTTATAATTCACTTTGTAAATGGAACAGACTTTGGGGGTTC
Source organism: Vombatus ursinus (assembly GCF_900497805.2). NCBI lineage: Eukaryota > Metazoa > Chordata > Mammalia > Diprotodontia > Vombatidae > Vombatus > Vombatus ursinus. Next base: position 20,522,988 of record NW_020954559.1, on the reverse strand, counting down.
CATCATATAAAGGACATTGACCCTAATGCTCTTATTTTTTGGACTCTAAGGAAAGGATCATTTTCTGATGGATTTTAGATAAATGAAATAGACTTGTGAGGGGCTTTTTTTTTTGTTTTTTTTTAAAGGCATGTTTCCAACATCTGTAGGAGACTGCTAGAATTTGGAAGGGCAGAAAAATTAAGTTCATAGCTGGGTAGTTAGTCATTGAAGAAAGATGGAGGTCCAGAGTAAGAAAGTCACTTCTTAAAGTCAACCAAAAAGAAATTTTAAATCATAAAGGATAATGATTTCTGCACAGTATATGCTCTAGCTTTTGTTATACTGTTCTTAACAATTTTGGCCCAGTAGTTGAGGCAGTCAACAAATGTTTTAATTACAATGACTTGTGCCTGTTGCAGGAGATAGCAAAGGTAGTTACTCTTTTTGGTGATCTTGCCAATTTTGTTCATTTTACAGAAAATCATTATCATAAATTGTGTCCCTGCTTCAAGCCCCTTTTATTTTTAAAGTGTTGAGCCCAGAAGTGAGCGAAAATGATATGACCTCCCCCTTCCCATTGTGAACATTGGCATAAGAGTCAGTAAAAGCCTATGACTGATTAGCCTTCAGACTCCTCTCACAAGGGTGAAGTAGATAGGCGCATTGCAAATGATTTTGGAGACAGTGTTTCAGAAGGGAACTGAACGTCTGCTGACCTTTTGGAAGGGGCAGAAATTGCATGGCTGATATTGGTCTATCAGCTACAGAAATGAATCCATCTTTTCCAATTCTTAGGAACCTTGTAGTTTTCCTCATTTTTCTTGACTAGTTTTATATTTCTTGTCTGTCCCTTTCAAAGCATTCTTTTGACAGCATGATTTTTCTCAAGTTTTTTCTTTTTTTTTTCCCCATCTTTTTTCATTACCTCTCATTTCACAGTCATTCCTTTGTATTCAACTGTTGCCTCTTTCCCATTTGCCTGCGTTTGGAAAAAATCTCCTGTACTTTGGTCTAGGTAATTGGTGCCAGTCCCTTTTCTCTTTGCCGTATGTTTTTATGGATTAGTAGATACGATTCAGTGACTGCTTCATAGGAATTATCTATCACATTGCCCACTTCAAAATAGAAATTTAAGCACTAGGTCACTTTTATTTTCTTTGGGTCTGTCCCAGTTGAATTTTTTGGTCAAAGTAGCCCTGTTAAACTTTCCCTCGTTTCTGCTTCCTATGCTTCAGCTAGGAAAACTGGTTTCTTATTCTAATAATAGATTCCATTTTCACCGACTTCTCTCATAGACTAGTTCCTCCCCTGGAGGGAGAAAAAAAAAATGGTTTCCTTGAAGAGAGTTCTAATTTGAAGCTGATTAGTAGATAAACCCTCAGCCCAATGCTGGGGTTAGGATGCCTTTGTTTATAATTCTCTTGGGTTAGGGAGTGGAAGCACACCCATTTTGAAAATAGAGCTAAATATTTATGTTAGGGGAACATTAGGTTAATTTTTGGTATCTAGAGGCTGAGATTGAAATTTCAGCCCCAGTATTTAGAAGTGTACACAGTGACTATAATTATGCTTCGTTAAACCTTTTGAATTACCAGCATGGGTACTCTTCTACACAGCTGACCTTTTTGTAATTAAAATCCTTTCATCCCTGTGTTTTTTATGTCCTTAAGATAATAGAAAAGTAGTCCCTATTTGCAAATGTTGTGCTGTGTATATTTATACACCTATAACATTAAATCCATGAAGATGAAAATTCTTCTACCAAAATTAATTAGAACATAATTTCTTTATATGAAATCCTGTTAATGCTAAGGATTATGTATGTGTGCTTTCATATTTGTTGAATTCAACAAATATTGGTTGTATGAACATATAAAACATTATTAGATTTGTACCATGAGCATCCTGACATCAAGCAGAAATTTGACTGAAAGCATCAGTACCCACTCACAAGGAGATAATTTGAAGAGTTAAAATGGCTAATTTCTTTTAATAAAGGATCACTTTTTATATTTGCCTAGTTTCCTTTTTCTACGAACATAACCATCTGTGTGCTCATCCTGGAAGCTCCACAGTTGGCAATTGTTTATGGGTTTTTTTTAACTCTTTTGTTTTTTGCTGCTACTAAAGATTGTAATATTCTGGACCCAACGTGTGTGTGTGTGTGTGTGTGTGTGTGTGTGTGTGTGTGTTAGCTGGTCTCATCTCCAGACCTTTGGATGTTTAATTTCCTCTCTTATAAAGGATCAAAATAAAATTTCTAGGGGAGACACTCCAAGTGCTACACTCTTGGGAAAACTATAAGGGAAAAGGGAGAATTATAATTTTGACATTAATTTTGTTAGTTTTGGGATGTTAGTTTTTAGTGAATAATATTTAGGATAGTCGGGCTCTCTGCTCTCTAGTTTTGACTATGATCTCTCTGTATTTCTTTTTTTTTTCCTCTTTAGAAATGTGGGGTTTTTGTTTCCTAGATTTTTAGGGCAACTGCTTAAGATACAGCAGGTAGGACATTGGACATGGAGATGAGAGACTTGGCTTCCAACACATGTGGACTTGAAAACCATAATCATTGCTTCTCACTGGTTTGGAGATAGAAAACCTAGGTTCCAATACCTAGTCTGCCAGTCAATAACTAATAGAGTGACTTTTGGCAAGTCATTCTGTTAGACCAAGAGCTCCTTGAGAAGAGGCACTGTCTTTTGCTTCTCTTTGTCTCTTAGTACTTAGTATTGTACCTAACAGATAGTAGATGCTTAGTGAATGTTTAACTGACTTAACCTCAATGGACCTCTTAACCTCATATATAAAATGAGAAAGAGTTGTTAAAATCTCTACGGTTCCTTCCAGCTCTCACATACACTCTAATTCTTTGGCTTTGATTTTAATGTTATTTCAGAATGCATTTTGGTTTCACCTCTCTTCCATTTCATTTCAGGACTTCTTACAACTTCTTTCTCTATTCAACCTCTATCTATATATTCTTGAATTGCTTTTAAAGAAAAAATTAAAAAGCTTCTCTTTTCCTCCATAAAGTTTCCACTGCCATGTTGTCAAATGTTGATGTAAGTTTTAAGCAATATTTTGAACAAACTTTAGGTTTTAAAGGTACAAGTATTGGTGAACCTTATCTGAAAGTTCACAGAGAGTCTAGATATATCATTCAATTCTGAGGCTTTGTATTCATCCTACAAATAATTCTTTTCAGCACCTTTTTTTAAAAAAAATTATTGATTTTTAGTTTTCAATATTCACTTCCACAAGATTTTGACTTCCAAATTTTCTCCCTATCTTGCTCCTCCCCCCACCCCAAGATGGCATGCATTCTGAATACCCCATCCCCTAATCTGCCCTCCTTTCTGTCTCTCCCCCCCTTCTCTTATCCCCTTCCCCTTCTATTTTCCTGTAGGGCAGGATAGACTTCTATACCCCATTTCCTGCATTTCTTCTTTCCCAGTTGCATGTGAAAACAAATTTTTTTTAACATGTGTTTTTTAAACTTTAGGTTCCAAATTTTCTTCCTTCCTCTCTCCCCACCCACCTTCATTGAAAAGGCAAGCATCTCGATACAGGTTATACGTGTGCAGTTATGCAAAACACTTCCGTGGTAGTCATGTTGCAGCACCTTCTTTTAATGCTTGCTAAATTGGATTTGGATGAAAGTGTATTTCCATTAATTTTAAAACATCATTGTGAGAGTACTTATAGCACAGCTAGTTTACAGTTCAGTTTCAAATATCTTGATTTGTAAAAAGAATCGGGAGACTTGGGTTTTTTCTTGCCTCTCCCAGTTGTGTGACCAGAGGCAAGTCACTTAACCTCTTTGGACTTCAGCTTCCTTAACCATACAGTGAGAAGTTAAACTATACTATTTTAAGGTCTCCCACTGAAGTTCTGATATTCAAACTTTTTATTGAACATCCACGTCTCTTGCCATGATCATTCTTTCCCTATGTTCATCTCGCTCTCTACTGGAAAGAGGGAGATGCTTACCTTGTTCTTAGTAGTCAAGCTTAGTTATTAAAAATAGTCTGCTTCAACTACATTTACATTTTTGTTTATAGTTTTGTTATATTCATATCATTTTTATATTATAATTTTGTTATCATTATGTCTGTTGTTATCTTGGTTTTCCTTATTTTGTTCTCAGTTTATTTGCACCATGAATTCCTCATGTTAATTTGTTTCTTGCAGTGCAATAATGATCGTATCCCACAGTTTGCTCACCCGTTCCTCAGCTGAAGAGCTCCTTTTTTTTTCCAGTTTTTTTCTTGTGTGTGTGTGTGTGTGTTTGTGTGTGTGTGTGATCAGAAAGGTGCTGTTCAGAATATTTTGTTATATGTGGGACCTTTCTGAATATGCCTCCTTGGGCATATGTGCCCAATAGTGGGCTCTCTAGGTTAGAGCATACCAGTGTAATAGTGAGAGGTAGGAGGTAGGGTTGAATCTGTCTTAAAGAATATTTGAGGTGGAAGAGACGTCAATGATCCAACCCCTTCATTTTACACGTGAGGGAACTGAGACACAGAGAGCTGAAGTGACTTCTCCACAATTCTACGGTGGAAGAACCGGGATTCAAATCTAAGTCCTCTGACTACAAATCCAAGTAAGTGTTGTTAATAGAGGACCCGGTGGAAGAGTTTGAAGTTTGGTCTGCTCATGAGGACAGTAGGAGGAAACCTTTATTATTGGTTCTTAAGAAAGAAATTGACCCAATTAAAAATGGTGTTTTAGGAAGTTTGGTTTGGCAGCATCATGCAGAATTGATTGAAGGGAGAAGAGACACTGAAGAGAAATGAGACCAGCTAGTATATTGCAGAAATCCAGTCCTTTACTTGAAACAAACCCATACCTTCTTTAACCCTTTTCTAATCCTGACCATTTCCCTTTCTCTTCTCTTTCTCCCCTTTTCATCAGTTTGGATGGAGCAAAATCATGGCGTCAGTCTTTGGGAATCCCTGAGACTAGACCATGTCTCTTTGTTTGATTGTCCTAGCTTAAGTCATTTTCCTGAAGTCTTGTCAGGGAATTTAATTTCTAATTTAACTTGTTATACTAGTCCCAACCCTGGAAAGATATTTTACCCTTCCCCACTACTTGACCCTCACCCCATCCCCATTTTCCAACTCTTCCCGCTACTTTAACCTTCCCTGTCCCTTTTTATCTCTGAAATTCCCTCTGCCCCCCCAAAAAAGCAGTTCATTTCAATAGAAGAAACTTTAATCAAGCCCCAAAACATGCAGAAGATTGTGAAAGGCTTTTGTGATCCAAAGACAAGAATGAAGTAGGGAGGGAAAGGAATAAAATATTTATTAAGCTCCTTACTGTGCTAAGTGCTTTTACAAATATTATCTTATTTAATCTTCACAACAGCCCTGCAATTTAGGTGCTATTATTACCCCCATTTTACATTTTAAAGAAATTGAGGCAGTCAGAGGTTAAGTGACTTTCCCAGGGTGTATGAAGTTGGATTTTAACTCATGGTTTTCCTTCCTTCCTCTAAGTGTGGTGTTTTAGCCCCCTGTGCTGCCTGGCTGCCTCTAATGAAGCAGTCCTTGCTGTTTTTAAGGTTATCTTCCATATTCTCTATATGTATCTTATATGTGCCTATTTATATATCCTCTTAGATTCAAGGGCAGCTGGGTGGTGAAGTGGATAAAGTGCTGGGCCAGGACTCTGGAACATTCATCTTCCTGAGTTCAAATTTGGCCTCAGACACTTACTAGATGGATGACCCTGGGCAAGTCACTTAACCTTGTTTGCCTCAGTTTCCACATCTGTAAAATGAACTGGAGAAGGAAATGAGAAACCACTCCAGTATCTTTGCCAAGAAAACCCCCCAAAGAGTTGGACAGGACTGAAATGACTGAACAACATCAGAGTCCAAGCTCATTTAGGACAGGGATTATTTTCCTAGGGCTTATCACACTGCCTGACCTATAATAAGCAACTTAATAAATACTTATTGATTGATGGCTTAGGGTGGTATAATGTGTACATACAGGTATAAAGCATGTAATTTGAGGAAGGAGAGAACATTAGCAACTAAGGGTAATCTAGCTAGGAAGGACTTTCCAGGAGAAATGGTATCTGGGCAGAGTCTTGAAAGATTTTGAGAGAGATAGGTCAGGAGGCAGTGTATTCTAGGTAGAGAGGTTGCCTTTGGTAAATATTGGGAGGTAGAGTAGGTAAGGTAAGTGATTTTGATCCCTGCTGGTGTTTTATGCCTCAACCTATCAACCTATCAGCCTGAAAATTTTCAAAAGAAACTTGACTTCTTCCATAGAGAAGTCTGCCTGACATAAACAGACAGGATAGTGCTTATACAACTTGAGAAGGGTCTGGGCTCAGAAGTAGGTATTTGGAAGGGTTGAAACTGTGGGTAGGGCTCAATGGAGCATCTACTTTTCTTCTGGAAAAAAAAAATATATGTGTACACACACACACACACACACACACACACACACACACACACACATATTTCAAGCAACCCCTGCCCTGTTCTCTTCCTGCCAAAATAAAACTACTATAACCTGATAAACTTGAAATCTCAGGTCTAATAAACTCTAGGAACTTTGTCTCAACTGACACTTAGCCAGTCACATCTTGAATACATTATAACTGACCTCTGTGGTAAAGTGGCAAAATTCTGTGATAGAACTCATTGGCCAATCATGCTGTTAAAGTCTTGTGAAACTTAACTGCCCCCTTTAATGTTGTTAGACTTAATGTTGGGTTTTCATAGACCTGGATGAAGGGGTTGTACTACCTATGTCTTTAATCATTTTATCATAAAATTGAAAGAAATTCTTGAGTTTATGTAGGCATTCCAGATGAGTGAATATGCTCATAAGGACATTAATTTGGAGCTGGAAGGATCTCAAAGATCATATAGTCCAAGGGTCTTTAAATTTCAGGAAGTCTGTGAACTTGTATGGAAAAAAATGCCTTTATTTTTACTAACTTTTAACTGAAATGTAGTATGACCGATTATTTAAAAGGATTATTTTGATAGTAAGTATTGATGTTATCCCTTTAACAAGAGTTAATGCAAATGTGTACACACACACACACACACACGCATATATATTTATATATGAAATGAAAATATATGGGGCAACTAGGTGGCACAGTGGATAGAGTGCTGGGCCTGGAATCAGGAAGACCTGAGTTCAACTTTGGCCTCAGATACTTACTAGCTGTGTGACCCTGGGCGAGTCACTTCACCCTGTTTTCTCATCTGTAAAATGAGCTGGAGAAGGAAATGGCAAACCACTCCAGTATCTTTGCCAAGAAGACCACAGATGGGGTCATAAAAAGTTGGACATGACTGAAAACTAAACAACAATGCAGATATAATTCAGATTGTTGTCGTATGGTGGTTTTAGTTAACGTTTTTGCTCAAGGCTTTAGGAGATAGGTAAATTGTGAGAGATATGGATTGGGTGTTGGAGGTAAATAAGAAGAGATTAGGAGCAGAAAGAAAGCCTAGATGTGTATAGTTTACACCCTCTCCTTTTGTAATATCTTGGGGTATAGAGTTCAAAGGGACTGGAGAGGTTGTTTATTCCAGTCCTCTCATTTATAGTGGGGAGGACTGAGGTCAGAGCAGGTAAATGACTTGCATAGGTCTGTAATTCCCAGAGATTGGATTTTAACTCAGTTCCTTTGACTCCGGAACCTGTATTCTTTCTATACCGTGCTGTAGTGATAATTAGGAAAGGCCCATAAATATTGAAAATGAGGGCAGCAATAATGAACAGTTGGCTTACAGTTTTTTTTTGTTTGTTTGTTTTGTTTTTAGGATAAAATTAGGGTCTCGTATTTTAATAGGTTTTTCAAAAGGGTTGGGGACCCACGGTCAGGTGTGCCCAGACCCTTCTCAAAGCAACCTCACCAAGCTGGAAGGGGTAGGCTAGGTGTCTGGCAATGAGCTTCTCTAAACTTAGGTGTACAATTCATCACCAGGCCTACTGTCCGAGAAGACAAATTTTTTGGCCACTGTCACTCTTTTTAAAGATAACCTTTTGAGTTCTAACAGGCTTGAAGTTTACATTGATTCCTGCAGGACCCCCACAGGTGAAATCTCATAGCATTGAAGTAGTGTTGTTATCCCTTTTTAACAAGAATTAATGCAAATATAATTCATTTGCTATTCACGTAACTGAAGTTTAGATCAATGTCTTTATGAAAATACTTGTTGACATTGTTAATGGAACATTGGTGACAGGTGGTAATTTCTAACTCTTTAGCTGGTTTTTTTTTTCTTTCTATTTTATGGTGGTATAAACTACCTTTAAAATATTCAGACTGTACTATACCATCACCACCTTCATTCTAGAATGATGTATTTTTTCAAATCCAATACTTTGTCTGAATGATTATCATTGTAAATTTTTACAAGTCTGTGAGCCTTTCACTTTTGTCTGGCTTAATCTTATTTGTGTGACTCGTACCCAGTATGTGAGACAGGAGTTCCCAAGAAAACAAAGGGAGACTTTTAAAGAAGTTAGAATGAACTTTTCTTGGTTTTATTTAGATTGCAAACCATTTTAAGTTTAAACTTACTAAATTCTTTTTGTTATCTATTAAGCATATTTCTTTGTATTTTTAAAATGCGGAACTTGAAATTTGTGGGACAACTACTGATTTGCTTAGTCTAGTATCTAAACAACTGTGGCTATGTGACAGTAAATTATTATGGAGCTATTTTCAAAAGGCAGGTTACTAATTTTAGTTCCATTTAGCATCTGGAAAAAAAAATTAGTACCAACATCCAAAACAGTTAAAAGCTGTAATTTGTGATTTGCCCTCTATTTCACACTGAACAGTATACACTCCCTTTAACATTCAGTGATTTAGATTGGTGTAAAACAGCTCTTGTAATACACTGTAGCTAATTAATACCTAGTATACTGAGTGAACTAATTTGAGAATATTGAAATTTTAATCTGAAAGGTATAATCACTCAGCAATTTGTTTTGTTTCTGAAGGTAGGTTATAGTTGAACATATGTTGAAATCTTGCTTATAAGATGAGCAACTGTAGTCTGGAATTTGGTGTAATAAAGGAATAAATTGGATCCAGTTCGAGGACTTTATTATAGCATGGTTTCACCTATAACTTCCTGGGTTTTTAAACACAGATCCTGAAGACAGAGATATGAAGTTTTTACTATGGTATGTATTTAGAAGGGAAAAAAATGTTGATTGCCCCAGAGTCCTAGTGAATATTCAGATTGTGTTTTGTCCTTTAAAAAAAAGTGTACAAAAGTAATTTTACCAGTTTAAATATCATCTGGCTCTCCTGTATCCTGCCTCCCAATCACTTGTTCTGTTGTGGACTTTGTTCTTAAATAGGGAGAAATTTGGGGGAAGAAGTTCACTTTTAGGGCTTTCCCTTCCCAGTATTTTAAGACATTAGAAAGATGTGTGGGATTAATGTGTTGTTATTGAGTCATTTTTCAGTCATGTCTGAATCTTTGTGACTTTGTTTGGGGTTTTCTTGGCAAAGATACTGGAGTGGTTTGCCATTTCCTTCTGCAGCTCATTTTACAGATGAGGAAACTGAGGCAAACAGTTCGGTGGCTTGCCCAGGGTCACCCAGCTAGTAAGTGTCTGAGGCCGGATTTGACCTCAGGAAGATGAATCTTCTTGACTCCAGACCTGGCACTCTATCCACTGCATCACCGGCCAGACAAAAGTTAGCTGCTTTTAGTGGTAGTTGGCATGATGTGTTGCCGCTTGTATTAAGTATTTTTAGTCAGCATTTTCATTTTGAGACCTATGTTTTAGTTTCATGTTGAGCTTTTGGTAGCAAGATAGTAAAAGAAGCCAAAGAACTCCCTTCCCTCCCCTAAAAAAATAGCATCTCCCTAAACCTCCAAAATCCAAATAGCATTTACATAGTGTTGATAGAGACAGTGTAGTGAGGAAGCTGGAAGACCTGGTTTCTCACAGTACCAGTCAGTCTACAAACATTTACTAAGCTTATTGTGTGTGAAGTACAGTGCTAAGTACTAAAGATACAAAACCAAAAATGAAACAGCTGCTGCCCACAAGGAGTTTACATTCTTAAACAATTTTTTTTTTCAAGTAGCCTCCATTTATTCTCTTTCCTTTTGACTTCACCCCTCTCTCTCATTGGGAAAAAAAAACCCAATACCTTTGTAACAAATATGCATATTCAAGCAAAACAAATTCCCACTTTGGCAGTGTCTAAAAATGTTTATTTTGATCTACATCTTGAGTTTATCATGTGTCTGTCTGCAGGTGGGTAGAATTCTTCATCATTGGCTCTCTGAGATCTGAGATGGGCTGTCTGAGTTTTTTAACAATATTATTGTTACTGTATAAATTGTTCTCCTGGCTGTTCAGCAGCTGGTAGCCCAGTGAATAAATAGAGTGCAAGCCCGAAGTCAGCAGGACTCATCTTCCTGAGTTCAAATGTGGTCTTAGACACTTACTAGCAGTGTGACCCTGGGCAGGTCACTTAAAATCTCTCTCATTTTCCTCAATGGTAAGAAGGCAATAATTCAGTGCTTAGCACAGTATCTGGGTACATAGTAAGTGTTATAATAACAAATGGTTATTGACTGATTGATTCTTCTGTTCTTCTTCAGTGATACTGCCCCTTCATGCCCTTTGACCCAACCTACTTACATTCTAATGGTAGACATCATGTACATATCTGAATATATATAAGGTAGTTATGGGAGGAGGTGCAACTTTGCAAAAGGCAGTTACTTGACATTTCTGATCCTTAATCTCCTCAGTAGCAGAAAGAGAGGGTTAGATTTTAGGGTGTCTATGAGGGTTTCTATGAGGGTTCTTTCCTGTATTAAGACATTTGTAAATATATGCAAAGGTAATATAGTCTGTGGGTTAGAATATAAAAAATGGAAAAATGTAGTCTTGAGCATTTTTGTATGCGAAAAGTAAATCTTTGAGGGTATGTTGATTTTTAGCAAAAAAAGGAAAAAAATTGTGTGGAAGAGGAAATGTCTGGTAGACAAGGTAGTTGATCAAGCTGATAGATACCGGGCATCCTAAAAGTCTTAGTACAGCTTTAAAGTAATAAAACTTAACAATAACAGTAACTCTGTTCTGGCCAATTTTAGCTGAAAAAGCCTAACAATAACTCTGTGTCTCTGCCATCTTGCCTTACCAGGGACTCCCCGAACTTGATATTCCATCCCACTTCCAAACCTCATTAAAAGCTTCATAAGCTTAAAACTGCACCAAGCCTTTTGGGACACTCGGTATTTTTGATCAGAAACAGGGTGGACTCACAAAGTAATTAGATTGATTTTCTTCTGTGACTTGTAAATGGACCCTGAAGGCAATTCCAAAAAAAGTTCAGTTCAATTTATTTACTTTTTTTTAGTAAACATTATTTTTTATTTTATTTTACTTTTTTAACATTTATCTTTTTAAAAAAACTAAATTAAGTTCAATTTTAACAAATTTTAATTACATGCTTTCTGTGTGCAAGAGACTGTGCTAGGCACAGGGGAAAAAAAACAAACAAAATAGCTCTTGCCCAAAAGAAGCTTTTGTTCTTCTAGGGATAGGAAACCGCATGTAGACAGATGAAGTAAATTCAAGGTATTTTCTGGGAGAAAACAATTTAGGGAATTAGGGAAGGTTTTGGCACCTGAGGCAGTGCCTGAGCTAAGTCCTGAAAGAAGATCCAAGCAGAGATGGAGATGAGGAAACATTTCATTTTGGAGAGAGAAAAAGCTTTTGGGAATGCATGAAGGTGGGAGGTGGAATATATCAAGTTTGGGGAGCACCTAATGATCCAAGTTGGCTGGAGTGTAGAGGACCTGATGGGGGAGAAGTGTGAAATATGAAATGAAAGAGAGTCAAAGAACATGACTTGGCAGCTTATTGGAGCTCTAAAAACGTTTTGAGCAATGGTAGCATCTTTGGGTTAAGGCCGCCCAAGATCACTATTTGGAAGATTTGTGTTGTGGTTAAAGAAATTTCATGTTTTAATACTTAAAATAATTTAAGTAAAATTATTTACTAATAATGCATTAAAAACAGTTGATTATATTTATGTAGCCTTTTACATAGTACAAATTTACAAAATGCGCCTTCTCAGCGCAACCGTATGAAATGTTGTTGTTGAGTTGTTTCATTCGGGTCCGACTCTTTGTGACTCCATTTGGGTTTTTCCTGGCAGTGCTACTGGAGTGGTTTTCTGTTTCCTTCTCCAGCTCATTTCACAAATGAGGAAAATGAGGAGGCAAACAGGGTTAAGTGACTTGCCTAGGGACCCACAGCTAGCAAGTGTCTGAGGCCTGATTTGAACCCAAGTCATCCTGCCCCCAGGCCTAGCTCTCTATCCACTGTGCTACCTGGCTGCCTCTTATGAGATGGGTTAAGTATTAATAGTTCACGGTTATGTAATACTTGAAGATTTGCTAATACTTTATATATGCTGGGTGTGAATATTTCTACATGCCCATTTTTCAGATTTTCCTTTTCATGACAATGAAGGCACTACCATCCTCGGCTGTTACCGATGGCTTCCTCTCCGCCACCAAGGATGATCCTGCCACCAAGGCCTGTTTTTTCCTCCCTCAGAATTTCTCTTAGATTTGCTCTTTTTTTTTTTTAAACCTACTCTTCTTGTTCTCAAACTTATTTCGTATTTGAGGTACTGTAATAAATCAGGCTAGACTCTAGTCTCATTCAGTCCTTCCATTTTCTGTTTCATCCCAGAACTATAATTGGCTCAGTAGATAGCATTGAACTTGGGAGTCAGGAAGACCTGAGTTCAAATCTTAGTTCTGTGACTTTGGGTAAATCATTTAACCTCTCTCAATCTCAGTTCCCTCATCTGTAAAATGGGGATAATAGTAGTATCTCCCTCACAAGCTAGCTCTGAGGATCAAACGAGTTTACGCATTTAAAGGGCTTTGCACACCTGAAAGCATTGTAGACATGCCAGCTTTTATTTATTTATTTATGCCATATAATCTCACCTCCCCTGACAGAGGAATTCCTCATTCATATAAATGAATATCTGCTTACCCCCTAAATTGTGCTTAGAAGTCATCTTCTTGCACCTAGAAGTATTTTGGAAGAGTCATCATCTACCCGGGGTTCTTGGAGGATTGCAACAACATGCAGTGATTGATCTACCATCAGTTAGATCTCTATGGGGCTGCTGCTATGGACTTTAAACTAAGTCATATCTACCTTTTCCAGGACTTTATTTTTAGATATTTGAAGTCTTGGTTTGTCTTTAAGACTGCTTTTATCTTATAGTTGTATCCTTTACTATTAAGTGATAATTCATGTAAAATTTTATACTTATAAAAACCTCCTCTACCCCTCCCCTTAAAAGATAACTTAAGAAAAATACGACAGTTTTTAAATAAAGACTGAGCTCTTTATTAGAGTCAACTTTCATGATAGAGATGAAAATAGTTGGAATGATAATTTTTTTTTGGTACAATGACATGGCTAATGGATTAAATGAATGAAATGCTATTTCTTCTATAGGGTCATCAGGAAAGTTAGAAGAAATAAGTAAACCAATTGATAGGTTAGGGAAAAATCTTCAGTCTCTGCTGACAAGTAGGCTGATGTGGCAGATAGTGGGTCCTGAGTGGGAGAAGTATATAGGCATGTGGCAAGGGCTGAGACACATTAGGAGTGAAGCAGTAATCTCTTAGCATTTTGGGGTGGGAGAATGGAATACTATCATTGGGAATAGTGGGAATGGAATAGACTCTTGGTAATTTTTCCTTAGGCAAAATAGGTAATTACTGTCTAGGCTCATAAGATTTAGAAATAGTGGAGTTTTTGGAGACATCATCGAGTTCAGTCCCTCAATTTTACAGATGAAGAAAGAGACGTCGAGAGACTTGCCTAAGATCATATAGGTTGTAAACACTATAGCTGGGATTTGAATCCAGGCCCTCTGACTTCAAATGTAGTGCTATTTTCACATATCTAACCCTAACCTATTTTTTGACAGTAGGATCGTATTACTTTTTTTTTTACTTATTTGTCGGCCCTTGCAATCTATTCTTTTTATTTATTTATTTATTGCATTTTGGTGAGGCAGTTGGGGTTAAGTGATTTGCCCAGGGTCACACAGCTAGTAAGTGTCAAATGTCTGAGGCCAGATTTGAACTCCAGTCTATTCTTGATAATGATTTTTTTAAAAAAATGGAATTATAGACTCCATTTTTAAAGGGGTGGTGGGGATAACGATGTCTCCCTACTTTGCTTGGGGTTGGAAGTACATCAGCCACTCAGGAGTCCAGTACTACTACTGATTAGCACAAGAGTTTTGTCCTGATCCATTTTTCACCTAGGCCACGTCTCCCCTCCTTCTGGTGCCCCTACTCACTCCCGACCCACTACCATATTGGTACCAGATTTAATGGGGACACCAGATTGACAGCCCACTGCAGTTTAGAACTGCGGAGATACATTTTTATTTAGACCTAAGACATGTCCAGACAATTAGCCAAGGAAATAATTTTACCAGGTACATTTCCTCCCCCCCAAAAAAAACCAAACTGATATTAAAGGAAAGAAAGAAAGAAAATCTTTTAACTGTGCCAATATGGCATTAGCATTGACCATTGTAATAGAGCTTTGTTGCCTGCTGACTTTCTTTACATTGTTTTATATATATATGTGTGTGTATATGTATGTATGTATGTATGTCTGTATATATACATGTATGTGTATATATATATATACATATAGTTATATAGTTGTATATTGTTTTGGTTCTACTTTCTTTATTCTTCGTCATCTCAGACAAGTCTTTCAATTCCTTCCTAGTCAGTTCTTACAGCATAATTGCATTCCTATACCCAAACCATTGGACACATTTTGTTTCTAGCTTTTTAAAAAATCACAAGTAATGCTGCTTTGAACATTTTTATACACATGAAATTTTTCTTGCTATGAATTCTCTCGTTGTGATGTAGCTGAAATAATAGAATATCTGGGTCAGAGAGAATGGACAATTTAGTAACTTTTCTTGCATAATTTCAAATTGTTTTCCAGAATGGTTGATCTGATTCACATGGCTCCATCAGCAATGAAACAATGTTTCCATTTTCCCACAGCTCTTCCAACAATGAGCTTCCATATTTTTTGCTAGCTTCATGGGCATGACATGTCCATTTTAATTTTACAGCAGTCATCACATTCTTTAATTGATGGGGAAGGGGATTTGAGATAGTTAAATATTACATTACATAGTAATGAGTCATCCCAAAATTTATAGTAACATGACAGCATCTATGGAGAAGTCAAAGGATTGATTTGTACTTAGAGGATAAGTTATTTTACTCATTATGATTGCTCCACTTGTGTGTACTATAACAAGCTAACAATATGGTTTGAGGACACATGCTTTTTCTGTGAATAGATGTCCTTTTTTAGACATTGACTCTAAATAATGCATATATTCAACAGATCTAATGAAAGATTCAGAGAGGTGCCATATATTATTGGATAGAAAGGTAGCTTCAGAGTAAAACAAAAATGTGGGTTCAAGTCTTGCCCTTGTCATATGTTGGCTGTATGGCCATGAGCAAAAATTTCAGCTTGTTGGCTCCTTAGGTAACTTTCTTTATCAGTAAGTTGCAAAACAGTTATGGATCTACATTGGTTCTGTTCTTCACTGGGAACTCTTTGCATTATAAATCTATGGGTGTAGACAAAAATGAAGTATTTAAAAGGTGATGTTATTAAAATATCTCAGTCCAGATTTAAATTTCACATGTAACAGTGGAAACAATACGTCTTTGTTATCTTATTTCTTTAAAAAATTTTTTAAAAATTAACATTCATTTAAAAAATTTTTTGAGTTCCAAATTCTCTCCCTTACCCCTAGCAGTATAGCAATTATATATATGAAGTTACATGCAAAACATAGTTCTGTGTTAGCCATATTACAAAAGAAAACACATATACACACAAACAAGAAAATAAAGAAAAGTGGAAAAAAAGTTTGCTTCATTCTGTACTCAGAGTTCATCAATTTTCTCTATGGAGGTAGAGAGCATTGTTCATCATGGGTCCTATGGAATTGTGTTGAATCATTGTACTGATCAGAGTAGATAAGTCTTTGATAGTTGACAATCCTGTTACTGTGTACAACATTCTCCTGGTTCTGTTCATCTCACTCAGCATCAGACCATACAAGTTTTTTTAGGTTTTTCGGAAGTCTGCCTACTCGTCATTTCTTATAGCACAATAGTATTCCATTACATTCATATACCACAGCTTGTTCAACCATTCCCCAATTGATGAGCATCCCCTCAATTTCTAATTCCTTGTCACCACAAAAAGAGCTGCTATAAATATATTTGGATACAGACCTACTAGTAGTATTGCTGGATCAAAAGGTTTGCGTAGTTTTATAGGCCATAGGGCATAGTTCTCCAGAATTGTTGGACTTCCTCAAGAATGAGGCAAAACCTTCCTTAAAGGGACAATTGTTTTATTTAATAATAGCTATCATTTATATAACACCTTAAGGTTTACTAACATTATCTCACCTTATCCTCATAACAACCCTGAGATGTAGGTATTAGCATTATCCTTATTTATAGATGAGAAAACTGAGGCAGAAATAAGTTAATTGACTTGTCCAGAGATTGTAAGTGCCAGAGGCTGAATTTGAACTCAGATCTTTCTGACTGTAGGTCTAGCACTCTTTCTATTGTGCCGCCTAACTTTCGAATTATTGTGTGGAGGATGTGTTGGAAAAGTGAGAGACTGGAAAAGAAGAAATTAACCAGGAGGCTGTTGCATTACTTGAGAGGTGATGAGGGTCTAACCCCTTGGCATTGCTTGTACGTGATATAAGATATAAGATGTTCTAGAAATAGAAATCATAAGAATTGACAGCTGATGGGAAAAGAAGAGGATGTATGCCTTGGTGATGGGAAGGATAGTGGTACTTTCAACCAAAATATGGAAATTTGGAGAAGAGATGAGTATTGGGAAAATATGATTTCAGTTTTGGACATGATGAGTTTGAAATGCCATTGGGTGACTGAGGCTGAGTTGTCCAGGATGCAGTGATGCAATACCAGAGTTCTAGAGAGAGAGAGATTAAGATTAAATGGATTTGTTAGTCGTTTACATAAAGAAATTGAAGAAGAGAAGAGAACCCAGACCAGACACTTGGGAGAAACCCACACTTTAATGGACAGGTCGTGGTTGAGGTATCAGTGAATACTGAGGAGTGGTCAGAGAGGTAGGAGAATGAGGCGAGAATAGTGTCTAGTGCCAAGAGAGAGGATACCTAGGAAAAGGAAGTGTTCCATGTCAAAATCTACAGAGAGGTTGAGTAGAATAAATATGGATGGAAAAGCAATTGGATTTAGCAGATGAGATATGGTAATCCTTTGAGTAATAGGGTCAGAAAAGGAATTACAAGGGGTTGAGAAGCAATATGGCAGTGGGGAGAGTGAGAGGAAATGTAGGCAGTGAATATACAGACCCTTTCTTGAAGTTTGATAGTGAAAATGAGTAGTATATTGGGGAGATTCCAGGGTCAAATGAAGGTTTTCTGTGGATGGAGGATACCTGGACAGGTTGTCAGACAAGGAGACAGTTGAATTAGAAGAAGGCCCAGCATGAACACTTCTCTATTTCCTTGCGCTTTGTGATTATATGGGAAGGCAAAATTTGTCCAGAGTTGTTGTACTACTGAAATTTAGGCCTATCACTATTGCAAAATACATTTTGTTAAATTTATGCTTCATTAATGTGTGTATTAGATCCACACTGAAGGGGAGTTTGGTGGAATAACTTCCCTGATTATTTGTAGTTTATTATTATTTATTATATATTATATATAATGTAATGTTATAATATTACCATGATTTATTATGAGGAATTTTGTGGAATGATTCTTCCAAATTATTTGTGGCAGGGTGATTATTATGAGGTCAGAGCCTAATTATTGGGTGACATATTTTTTTTCATTTGTAATTAGTATTGCACCTGATAGCAGAATTCATCCTTCGTTGTTGGGGCCCAAGTAGGTAGTACTCTATCCTTGGAGATCTCACAACAAAGATTTTCTTTTGGGGTGTAGATTGGACCAGCTAGGTGCTGAGGTCCCTTCCAGTTCTCATATTGCATGATTCTATGATACTCATCACGTGGAAAGAAGTAGTTGGATTCCTAGCTGAGGGCAGGAAAAAAATGCCTAGTCTACGCATGTTAGGGCCTCTCTTTCAGCTCATGTCTGCCAGTAATAGGGAACAAGGAGAAGGCTGCTTGGGAGCCATATCTCGTAAGCCTCTAAGAGAAGGAGCCATGCCGAGAAGAGACACAAAGACCCAGATTTAGAGAGTGCTGGTACATGACGTAGGTGTCAATTGGCCACTAAAATTTGCTTAAGGGGAATCACCCATGAGAAAGTGATAGGACAAGGCAAGGAAAGAGTTTGACTTTTACAGATTTCATAGCCGGAAGTCAGGGATAAAGTTACTTTGGGACCCAGGTAGAGAAGTCCTTTTTTGCTGGTGGTTTATGGGGGGCAGGAATGAGGGGAAGATTTGGACCAAGAAGCACTTTGTAAGGCAATAACCATTAGGACATAGTGAGGTATGCTGAGGATGCCTGAGCTGTATGCTATAGGAGGGTGTAGGGCTAACTGCTTCTCATACTCCCAGTGTTTTGTGACTGAAGGATGATAATTGTAAATTGAAGGAATCTTATAAGATCTAGTTCTCTCGTTTGATAGCTGAGGAAACTGAGGCCTAAATAAGTAAAATGATATGGCTAAGGTCACATAAGTAATAGTAAGTGGCTGAGTCAGGATTTGAATGCAGATTCTCTGACTTCAGTGTTCTTTCTGCAGAGGGCTTGATAGAAATTGGCCAGCCACAATGACGCTTAGCAAGAAAACTAGGTGAAGACTAGAGAGGAAGGAACTACTCCCTCAACTATGAGACATTGCACCTTCAATGAAGATGAGGCAGTTAGAGTAGGTAGACCGACTAGATCTGACTTAAAGGTCTCACCACCAAGTGTCAAGTCTATGACATTATGATAAGGGCATGAGATGTGAGATGTTGTAGAGGAATATGTGGGATGAGGGAGAGTGATTTGTCGAGGGTGACTCAACCTTAGGTTCCTCTGACGTAAACAGAAACAGAAATGGGAGGAAAAAAAATCTCTCCATTAAGTTATTCTTATAAATATAGTCTTGAAACAAACTATTTTTCCAGTGATAAACCTCTTACCTTTTCTGAAAATAAAAGAATATTTTGAGGACTACAAGAAATTTTTCCTCCTGAAAAATTCTTTTGTTTATTATGGATTACAACAACTGACATTATGCTGTGGTCCTGGTTTGTTGCAGACCAACCAAGCCAGAAGTCACTATTCTACTGTCATCAAGGAACCCTCCTGATTTTAGCTACGTAATTTGTTGCACAGGAAAAACAACTAATTATCAACCATTTCAATAGGGTAACTGCTCAGCTTCTAAGCCGGGAAATAGTTGTTTACCTTAATTACTGTGTTTTCCATTTAGTTTGTGCATCTTAATGTTGCAAAGTTTGTCACAGATTTCTTGCCTAACATTTGTATTACTTAGGACATAGTACAATGCTTTGCACATGGTGGAGGCATAATAAATATTTGTTGATTTCATGGGATCCTAGTTTTAGAGATGAATGGGACCTTCATAGTTGTCTAATTCAACCCTCTCATTTTATAGATGAGGAACAGATTCAGAGAGGTTGTTACTTGTACAAGGTCATGTAAGGCAGAAGCTGTGAGAGACAGGATTTGTTCTCTAAATTCAGCATTTTTTCCACTGCACCCATACAATCTCCCCAACCCGAAGCTCATTTTTACTTTCTTTGAAAGTCAAGGCAGATTATTTAGTTGCTCTAAATATGAATAGGTAATACTATCAACTGTGGATTAAAATGCCAGTTGACATACTGACAACTGATGTGTGTGTTTACTTGTATTTTTTTCCAAAGGGGAAAATTTTAAAGTTGGCTTTTAAAAAAAGCATAACTTTGCAGTAAGTCTGTTTCAAGCTTTAATCTCATGTCTAAAACTTAATATTTTTCAGGAATGACCTTTAGTATGCCTTGGAGCTTTTTTTTTTTTTTAAACATACATAGCTTTGGTCTTTTGGTGATGTCTTTGAAAGAAATTAGATGTGTACATTTTGTGATACTTGGATCTAGTCCAAGAGTTTGATTTTGTCCATCTTAATAAAGTTTACCATTTCACTTTAAGGTGACATAAACACAGGCTGTCCAAAAAAGGAGCATATCGTAAAATAAGCTATTCTCTTCTTGTCAGAGGTTTTTTTTTTAAAAATTTCCTTTTTTTCTGTCTTTGAGATAGACATCTAGGAGCTTGGTGTATCTGAGGAATGTGTTCTTGACATACACATAGAAAAAAATGTGCCAGAAGCTCTCATTGACTGAAATAATAGACAAGGATATTCTCCATGGGGTCAGAGTTTTAGGTGGGTGGCTATCCTGGTAACATAGAACTGAAAACTTTTAAATTTGCCAAGGTTATGACCCTGGGAGACAAGAAGATATTCTGTTTTCTGAAGAAATGGGGAAATTTAGAATGTCTTAGCAGTATGCTTTCCAATAATAATAAAAGACAGAATGAGGTGAATTTAAAAAAAAAGTTACTTTAAAAAGTTTTGATGCTATTTCCTTTTATATCAGTTTCATTTCCAAATGTGCCTTTATTCCTTTCCCTACCAAAAGAACATTCCCTTTTAGTGAAGCTTAACTCAAGACAACAAAAAAGCAAATTTAGCAGAAACAAACATCAACCATCTCTGATAGCGTATCCTGTATTCTTAGCCCATAATGCCTACTTCTTCAAGAAGAGGAGGAGAATGTATTTTCTCAGTTCTAAGTGAAGTCAAGTTTGGTCCCAGATTATATTATTATATTTATATTATTATGACTACATTATTATAAGCATCCACTGTTTAATTTTGAAAAAACAAAACTTAATTAAAGAAACTATAAAATTAAAAATAAAAAACTTTGCTGTTTAAAAACAGTCAATAAACAAGTATTTATTAAGCACCTATTATGTGCCAGGCAGTGTGCTAGATAGGGGTGTAACAAGCATATAAATATAAATATATATATATATATGTATATATATATATATATAATATATATGCAGCATGGACATAAAGAGAATAAATACCAAATGTAGCACAGGGAGGAAAGGTGCTAGCGGTTGTGGAATTCAGAAAGGCTTCATTAAGAAGATGGTACATGAGTTTTTGTCTTTAAGGAAGAGAGTGATTATGTGAAGTGGAGGTGAGAAAGGCAGTCATGGGGCTGACCAGTGACGTGGACATGGGAGCTGGAGTGTCATTTGTGAGGAACTGGGAGGAGGCTGAGATCACAGCATGTGAAAGGTGGGGAGTAGTAATGTGCAGTGAAACTGGAAAGATAGATTAGGGACAGGTTTTAAAGGCCTTTAAAAGCTAAAGGATAGTTTACATTTTATTCTAGTAGCCATTGGAGTTTGTTGAGAAGGGAAAGTGACAAATTTGTATCTGCCCTTAAGGAAAATCATTTTTGTGTAGGGTGAGCTGAAGTGGTGAGAGACTTGAATCAGAGAAATCATTGAAGGAAGTTGTAATAAGTGATCCAGGAGAGAGGTGATGAGGGCCTGAAGTCAGGTGGAAACTTTGTGAGCAAAGAGAAGAGGCTGGACGTGAGACGTGTTGTGGAGAAAGAAGTTGCAATGTTTGTCAACTGATTAGATAAACGAGGGTGAGTAAGGAGTCTTTCTTCTTGGATAATGCCAAGGTTATGACTCTGGGAGACAAGAAGGTATTCTGTTTTCTGAAGAAATGGGGAAATTTAGAAAAGGGTGGATTGGGGGTAAAGGGGAAATGAGGTCAGCTTTGGACGCATTGAGTTTGAAATGCCTCTGGGATAATCAGTTTAAAAAGTCTGAAAGACAGTTGGTGATGCTAGACTGAGGCTCTGAGGAGAGAGTCGGGCTCCTTATACAAATTGGAGGTGATTTGCATAGAGGTGATAATTAAACCTATGGAAGTTAATAAGAGAATGTAGAGAGATTAGAGGGCCTAAGATTGAACCTTGCAACAAACATTGTTAGTGGGTATGATAAGGATAATGAACCAGCAAAGGACATAGTTGTCAGATGGGTAGGAAGAACACCTGGAGAGTGAAATCTCATAAAAACCCAGAGAGTTAGAAAGTACTCAAGAAGAAAGGTGGTCAGCAGTGTAAACAGTATCCAAGAAGATAAAGGTTGTCCACAATATCAAATGAAGAAGATAGGTTGAGAAGGTTGAAAGATAGATTATAAGATAGGACTGAGAAAAGATCATCAGATTTGAGAATTAAGAAATCTGATTGCTTTGAAGAGAATAATTTCAGTTGAGTGAGGAGGGTAGAAGCTCGATTGTAAAGGTTTGGGGGGAGGGAGAGGAGAAAAGAAGTGGATCCACTTTTTCCAAGGAACTTAGCTGACAAAGGGAAGAGAGAGATGACTTGAAGGCATGGTAGGATCTGCTGCAGGTTTTTTTTTTTGTTTTTTTTTTTTAAAGAATTGAGGAAGATTCAGCCACATTTGAAGGCAGGAAGTCAAACCAATAGATAAAGAGAGGTTTAAAGACTGAGTGGTGGTGGTGATTGAGGTTAGAGTTTGCTGGTAGAGACTGGAGGGTATGAGATGAACTGCACTTGTAGAAGAGTGTCCTTGGAAAGGAGAAGAGATGGGGCAGCTAGGTGGCGTAGTGGATAGAGCACAGGACCTGAGTTCAAATCCTGGCTCAGACCAGACACTTGATACTTACTAGCTATGTGACCTTGGGCAAGTCACTTAACCCCATTGCCTAGCCAAAAAAAAAAAAAAAAAAAAGAGATGTCTCTTTGTCAGACACTGTTAAAGGGAGTAGAACAACATCATTAGTCAAAAGGTGTGGATGAAGAGATGGGAAGAAGAGGAAGCTGAGATTGAATGACTTCAGTTTTCTAGATAAACAAAAGAGTAGTGCTAAGTCTTCAGCTAAGACAGGGGAGAGGCAGGAGGTATGAGGCTGTAAAGGAAGGAAGAGAAGGTTTGGAGTGGCTTCTATAAGGAAGAAGATAGAGAAACATCCATAAACCATAGGAGAGTGTGTGTGTGTGTGTGTGTGTGTATATGGGGGGAGGGTGTATACACACACACACATATATACATATATGTCTCAAAGATAATGGGAGATTATAATTTCATTAAACAAATCCTTGGTTAAAACTATTGGGAGAAACTTGTGTTCCTGTGTATAGATGTTCAGTTGATCTTCTACATTTTCATGTTTAACTTTCATGACTTAAAGCATTTGCGTGATTTTATTAATTTTGGCAGCCTGTTCATTCTCGGCTGTGTGCAATAGACAGTGTCTTCTGAGCAAATGGGGAAGTTGCTAGCCTTAAAACTTGGCTACCTCCTTCTGTTCGTCCCAGCTCAGCCTGGAGCCACATTCTTCTGTGCCCAAAAGGAGTGTAGGAAGGAAGGAAGGAATACAGCTGCATGGCCTGGGGTGGTGCTTAGTTAAGAGGGCAAGGACACTGACCTTGGGAAGCTTTTGGTAGACACTAGCTCTGCTCCCAGGGGATTAAAAAGGGCCTGGAGGGTGCAGGGTGGCACATGGAACTGACTACACTGGGGTGCTGGCTAACTGGGTTGAACAATTAAAGTCCCAGAAACCTCTCTCTTGGTTTTCAGAGGGCAGCCTAGGTAGAGAGGTTTACAGCAGCATAGTGTATAGTACAACACCCTCACACCTGCATCTGATGCTGTGAAAGGTAAGATTCAGGATAAAAAAATGTTTTAGTTTTAAGAATTTTATTCACTGTACAATATTTATGGTACGGTAGATTTCATGTGTTACGAAAAGTGAATATTGTCTGAAATTGTTTTTTTTTTTTAATTGAGATGTTAGCACGAAAGGTCACAGAATTCAAGGGAATCCTAGCAAGAAAAAATGTTTTGCATGTTACCAATTTTATTTTGTATATTGCATTTTATGGGTTATTTCATGGTTACTATATTAAGAAAAGTGCATGTTATCAGAATTAATGTTTTGTTATAAAGAATTTTATGCAGATAAATGTATTTTCATCAATTGCTAGAGAAAGATTACAGATTTTGGTGGTTACAGGAACCTAACCTCCCATTTTCCATAGGTTCAATGTATCAACACTTGGATTTTTTTTTTACTTTCCTGCAGTTTTGTAGACCACACCCTCCCACCCCCCTGAAAGTTGAGGATTGATTTTATTTCTTAGAGTGATTCCTAGGAGGTTAAGTAGAGACCTTCAAAAGTTGAAATTGCTTATCTCTGCCAAAAAAAAAGTCTTTAAAAAATGGTTGATTCATGGAAGGCCTACTTCATACCTTTTTGATGACCAAGGATGCCATGGAGTAGCTCTTCCAGGAATTAATATTATCTTTATGTTGCCAAGAAAATATTTTAATCTTGAATTTCATTGATACGCATGTTCCTTCAACCAAAGCCTGTTAGAACATCTTCTCATCCTGTACATTATTCTTCAATCTAATTCTACAAGCATTTATTAGAATCATAGGATAAGGAATCTAAAGCTAGGAGGGACATCAAAAGTTATCTAGTTTACCTCACTCATTTTACAGTTGAGGAAACTGAGGCCCAGGAAGTTTAATTGACTTGGCCACTATCACATAGGTAGTGAACTTACTAAATGCCTCCCTTGTGTTAGTCACTGAGGTAGGTAAGAGATAGAATGTACAGAGAACAGCTAGCAGGCTAATTTGACTGGATCATAGAATTTGTCATCTCCTCCTGCCCCAAGCTTTACTATAGTTTCCAGATATGGAGCCAGATTCTCAGTTTTCCCAATCCTTTCGAATGGTTAGCCACCAAAGTATTCATCTTTATCTTCTGAAGCTTGAGTATCCCAGTTGTCTGTTTTCTTCTAGAAAAACAGCTTAGCTGTTACTGCTATAGCCTTTACATTTATGAAAAGATGCACAGCTAAGTAGATCCTGGATACTGTGTGCATTAGTAGTGTTCTTTGCCGTCTGCTTATCCTCACTCTGCATCTTTCCAATGACCTTTAAGGTTGTTATTTTAATTCTTCTGAGATCACTGTAATCCATAACAGCTATTTTTCATTGATCAAAAGTGTGGAGACGGACTTTTTCCTATGTCCTACAGTTTAGGAATCATTGAAAATATTGTCCATTTTTCCAGATGTTCTCTGGCTTGATTTCCTGCTCCTATACAATTCTGGACCCAGCACATATGTAAAATAAATAGGAGAAAAAGCTTTTTAAAAAATCAGCTTGTGCTTGACTTGCATTGTAGTTTACCACATGTAGGAATACATAGAACTAAGTACATGAAATATTCTTAAACTTATGACCTATGATGGAGAAAATTCTTTTTATTTTGTTATTATTTTCAGTTTCAAATTCTCTCCCTCCCTTCTCTCCCTCCCTTCACCTTTTCCTTCACCCGTTGAGAAGGCAGGAATTATAATACCCATCATACATATGGCATCATGCAAAACAAAATATACTTCAGCCTGTACTTTAAGTACCATCAGGTTTCTGTCTGGAAGTGTATAGCATTTTATATCATGAGTCCTTTGGAGTTGTGATAGATTATTTGATTGATTAGAGTCATTAAGTGTATCACATTTAATTATCTTTACAAGCTTAGTGTTATTGTGTACGTTGTTTTCCTAGTTCTGCTCTCTTCACTTTGTATCTGTTCGTAAAAGTCTTCCCAGGCTTTTCTAAAACCATCCCCTCATGATGGAAAAAAACTTTTTTAATGTAGGAAAATTGTTTATTTACTTTAGTATAATACAAAATAGCTTATTGGTAAATCAGCAAAATCTCTCATCTCTGATGGTCTTTACAAAGTATGAACTGTCATTCAGTTACTTCATTTCTAATTATGACGGAGAAAATTCTGAAAGTACTGATGTGTAACAATTTTGTACTGGCAATTTGGCTTTGTAAAGCAGTTTCCATGTAGTAGATGTTTTAAATTTGGGTACGTATCTGGCAGATTTAAATTAAATTTGGAGCTTGTGGTCATATTAGAGCCTTAATTATTTCCAGGTAATGAAACTTCTGCCAAAAAAAAAAACACCAACCAAGCATATATTTTTACTTAAGTTATTTACTTTATTGAGTTGTCTCTTTATTAATGATAACTCTGACATTGTGGAGGTTATACAAGAGCCTTCAGGCTGTTTTGCTTTGTGCTTCCTCTACAAAATTTTCTTAAGATAGGATGGTAAGTCCCTTGTGACTGAGAGAGCTTTATATAAGAGAGAGAAAAATCTTAGAGTGACTTGCTTTTCACTTCTCAGATGGAGTTGCAGGATTGCTGGATAAAAAGATCTGACAGTGTAAACTGAATGCACAAATACAGTATTTACTCCTCTGACTTCTATTTTTGGTAACAGTCAATTATTTGGCCATGATAGTCTTGCTTTGAGGATGTTACTGAATACAGAAATTGAATTCCTAAAAACTGCCTTGCTGGCTCCAGTATGTGGTTCCTTAAGTATTAAGATCTAACATGCTTATACACAAATAAGACTGAAGTTTCTCTTAAGACTGGTAAACTAGTCCTGCATAGATTTCCAAGAAAGGAATTCTGTAAATGTTTGCAGTGTAGGAACGAATGCCTTTATACCTGCTGAAGTTCCTCCTTTGAAGGGAGTAGCATTCAATGTATATATTTTAAAGCAGGAGGTTCTTACTTGGAGCCTCTGAATTAAAAAAAAGTACTTTTATAACTATTTCAATATAATTGCTTTCCTATGTATTTTATTTTATGCATTTGAAAACAGTATTTTGAACAGAGGTCCATAGGCTTCACCAGACTGCCAGAGAGGGATCCATGATACATAAAAAACTGGTTAAGACTCCTATTCTAGAGACTTTGTTTTAAGTAACAACAACCACCACCATAAATCTGTCACTTTACATTATTGTCTTCATGTTATTCTCTCAACAGAACAATGTTTCCTTAAGTGTAGATACATGCAAGAAATTTCTATTGGGCAGTAACTTTTGATCTGACAACGAATGTCCCTAGTGATAGGGGGTGAAGGGAATAAATTCGCCATCATCCCTGTTGCTGTGCTTTCCCACCTGGTCAAATCAAATAATTATTTGATTTTCTTTTTGCTCTGGAAAAAAAGAAGGTTTTTGCTTAAACAGTTTAATAACTGATATTTTGTGCTGGTTTCCAAGGGGGAATTTATGCTGTAGGATGTAACTGGATAAAAGTGGAGTTGAGAGAAAAGGTTAGCACTCTCTCTTATACATCTTATTTCCCTGTAGGTTCTTTTGAGGGCAGAGTCCCTCGGTTTAATTTTGTACAGTTGAAACATATGTTGACATGTGCAAGTTTTGTCCGGCACCTTAAGAATATATGCAGGGCAAATGCCCATGCAGAGTGCTCAACTTTCTCTTTCTGTTCCTTAGAAGTTATTCTGGTTGGGACTTAGTCTCACATTTCTCAGTATATAAGGGTCATTTCCTTTTTTTACAGAATTGCCTTCTTTTCAACATATAATAGCTGGAAAATGGTATAAAAAAGATCCATCTGTGCTACTAGGCCTTTACATTTAAAGGAAGTGATGTTCTTAAGTGTGATTGCAGGGTTTCTCTATCAAGTATACTTATCACACTCTTATTTCAATCACATTCTGAAGATAACATTATACACCAGGAATTCTTAACTTGTTTTTTGTCATAGACACCTTTACAGTTTGCTGGTGGAAAATCTCATGTATGTGTCCAAGTCAGTAAAAAAAAAAAAGATGCGTACATTCAAAGTAAATGGAAAGCAATTGAATAGGGTAGTGTACTAACCATTGGCAATATCAGAAAACTTGACTTGGGTTTTGAAGGGAGCTCGAGATTCCAAGGGGGCAAAAATGAGGAATAAGTGAATTCTAGGCATGAGGCCTGTGTACGAGTCATATGGGCAGAATATGGGAAAGAGCCAATAGACACAGTGTAGAGTGTGAGAGGGATGAAATCCATGGAGTAAAGTGAGAACTGTATGTAAAGACAGGTTGGAGCTAGATGGTGAAGGGCTAGCCAGACAGGTGTTTTTATTTTATTCTGGAGGTAATAGGGAGTCAGGGAAGCTTAATGATGAGCCAGGTGGGTGCTTCAGGAATGTCACTTTGTCAGAGAATGGGTTAGGGTTAGGAGAGGTGAGAGGTTGGAGGTGGGGAGATCATTTGAGGGGTTGTTGCCATAGGCTAGACCAGAGATAATGAGAGTCTGGACTACAGTGGTGATTATGTGAGTACAGTTAAGGGGAGACATGCAAGAGCTATTATGCAGGTAGAATTAAGGAGACGTAGCAACTTATTAAATATAGAGGAGGTGGCAAAGAATGAAATTAAAGGCGTATTCTGAGGTTATGAACTTGTATTAGTGAATACAAATAGAAATAGGAAAGTTAGAAATGTGGGTTTTAGAGGTAAGTTAATGACTTCTGTCTTGGGCATGTTAAATTTGAGATGCTTGTGACATATCCAGGGGATGCCCAGCA
Source organism: Vombatus ursinus (assembly GCF_900497805.2). Classification (NCBI taxonomy): domain Eukaryota; kingdom Metazoa; phylum Chordata; class Mammalia; order Diprotodontia; family Vombatidae; genus Vombatus; species Vombatus ursinus. The sequence continues at coordinate 20,494,395 of NW_020954559.1, read as the reverse complement.
GGTAACTGATAAAACTAGAACTTGGGAGAGAAAAGAAGCCTGTACTATTCAACTCTAGAAGGCACTTGTATAGAGATGATAAGAAAATCCCTGGGAGCCAATGAGATGACCAAGAAAGAGGTTATAAATAAAGACAGTGCTCTCTGTACAGACCTTCCCACGGTTTAGGGGAGGCCCAGAGAAATTAAATGACTTGCCCAAAGGTAGAAAGTGGCAAAACCAGAATTCAAATGTGGGCCCCCCAAATTCAGCACCCGTTTCACTAGGGTGACTGTCAAGAGTCTAGAAGATATGTTCTTGTTCAGATACGAGTTGAACTAGGTGGTGTCTGATGTTCCTTCCAACGCTGAAATTCTGTTTTTCAGATAAGGATGATCAGGCTAGTTAATGTCTGAAACCACTAAGGGTGGTTTATACTCTAGAGAAGAGAAATCTTAGGTGATATGATAGCTGTTCTTTAGAAGAGGGAATACTTACTCCAGAGCAGGCATTCTTGACCCTTTTGTGTTCATGGACCCTTTTGACAGTCTAGTGAAGCCTATGGACCCTTTTCTCAGTGCAACATTTTAAATGCATAAAATAAAATACATAAAAACACAAAAGGAATTTAATTATGTTTAAATATAGTCAGCAAAAAATTTTTTAAAAAGCTCATCAATCCCAAGTTAAGAATCCCTGATGTAAACATTTCATTGCAGAGGTTTGTCACTGGTATACTTCACATCTTAGTGTCACTATCATTTGTTTAAGATTGTTTTAGCATTTAAAGGAGCCATTTTCTTCAAAAAATGTGACAGCTTGAGGTGGAAAAAGGATTTATGTTAAGAAGGCTTAAATTTCTAGGGTGTGAAACTTTTGCAACTATGACTTCCAGGCATCTCCCCCTCCCCATTCTGAGTTTACAGGTGATCACCCCATTTAGCTATATTCTTTTACCCACTTTTTCTATGAAGTAGCTAATCAGCTCTTCATGTTTTTCCTCTTCAACCTCAGCCCACCTGATCATATCTCATCCTAACCCACCATTGCACAGTACTCTTTACTCTCCTTTGCGTAACAGCATTTGTACAGTCTAATGTAGGAAGAATTCCTAAAGCTCTAAAAAACGGGATTTCAAGAATGAAAATAATACAGGTGACACTTATAATAATTTAATGAAAATGTAGGAAACTACAAAATGACCATGTGCCACAATCATCACAAGCTGTGAATTTTCCATGAAAAGGGGCATGGAAATGAGGGGATTGCAAAGCTGACAGTGTATGTAGTGGAAAGTTCAGGGGACTTGGAGTCTGTGGCCCTTCATTATATGGATGAAATTAGGCAAATCACTCCATGAATGCTGGACTGCCACTAACTAAGCTTTGTTTCCACTCAATAACTGCACACAGTAAGTGTATGCACTGATTAATTAGTAAGTGTGTGGTGATTAATATAATTTGTTGAATTGGACAATCTGTTCCTTCCTTTTTTTAAAAAGAAATTAGAGTAGGCAGAGGGGTGCTGGGCTTGGAATAAGGAAGACCTCCTGCCTCAAGACACTCAATAGATGTGTGACCTTGGGCAAGTCATTTAACTTCTCTGGATCTCATTTCCACATTTGTAAAATGGGGTTGATAATGGTGTGTTTTGAGTATCCAATGAAATGACATATGTAAAGTCTTTTGTAAACCTTAAAGCCTTGCATAAACACTAGCTATCTTATCAAGTTCCTTTGAGTTTTAAAAGTCTAAGATTCTATGTAAAAAGGAATCTAGCTTTTTGTTTGGAGGCAAGAATCTCGCAAGACTAGAAATAACTTTCCTTTGCTTAAAGCATTCTGGTCTTTTATATTTCTTTTTCATTATGTTGTCTTGTATAATTTGAATTTTTTCTCTTTAAATTTTTTGTTGTTGTTCAGTCATGTCTGACTTCTTGTGACCCCATTTGGGTTTTTCTTGGCAAAGATACTGGAATAGTTTGCCATTTCCTTCTCCAGTTCATTTTACATATGAGGAAACCATGGTAAACAGGATTAGGTGACTTGCCCAGGGTCACACAGCTAGTAAGTGTCAGAGGCCAAATTTGAACTTAGGAAAATGTCTTCCTGACTCCAGGCTGTCTTCTCTATGCCACCTACCTGCGTCTCTTCAACTTTAATGTTCTACTTTTTTTTCTTCCTAAGCATCTTGGTTTGTTTTTCCACCCCTTTGCCTTTTTCTGTGATAACAAGCCTGATCACTATAGTATATACCCACCCATCCACCCACAGATATACATTGATACAGATATATATATAGCACTGAAAAATATAATGTTGGTATAATACAAACCTAACAGTTGATAGTGAAGTGAAACCAGGGAATTTTGCAGACATGTCTGATGAAGGGATGATGGGAGCTGATAAATTTGGAAAAATCCATTTTTACATCCTGGGGCATGGCATATGTATTCCAAAGTACTTTGGGCTTCAGGGGCATAAGAATTTTTCTTCCTATGTGATATGATGTTGAAGAAATAGATTATGAATCCTGTTTTCTACCTAGTGAATGCTTAATAAATGCCTATCACTTTAATTAGAGATAAACTGGTATTGGAAAGAACAGTGAACTTGAAATCAATAGATGGTTTAAGTCTCAGCTCTGCCACTTAATAACTATGTGATCTTGGGCATGTGACAGATTCTTTGAACCTCAATTTACTCATTTGTAAAATGGGAATGATATAAGCTCAGGCTTTGTCAGTTATTATAAAGGACAAATGAGACCTTTAATTTGAAGATAGTGTTGGAGCTATGCGAAGGCAAGCTATTGTTATTCATGTCATATCTAATCATGAGATCTTTTATTTTTAATGATACTCATTTTTTTCTTTTACCTTTACTGAAATGTGCATACATTAGAAATGACAAAGTACAGTACTCTATTTGCAGCAAATGTGGTTATTTTCATATGCATTTTCTGAGTGATTGAACTTAAAATTACTACTTCATGAAGAAAAGGCCTTTTAATATTTAGCTGCATCTTTTTTTTAGTGTGTCTTAAGTGTGTTCTAGTAATATAGATCATTGATCACAATTCAATTTTCAAAGTTGAATAATTTCTCTGTGTTTAATAAAGGTGTGTTTACTAATACAGAACTAAAGGCTACACCGTCTAGTCTCTAGTTTTGAAATGTAGGCCTCTGAATTATTTTTCCTGGCTTTTAAGACAAATAATTGCCCTTTGAAAGTCTAAGGGAGATATTTTTTGCAGAATAAACATTTTGAAATCTGCAATTTTCAGAGATCCAAGAAGCACTTTTTCTAAAAATGTTAATGTATTTTAATAATTAGCCTAATTTCTGTAACCCTTTAAATCCCATTTGAAAGTTGCTATTTTATTTTTTTTAAATGCCTCTTTTTATACCAATTCCTTCCTTCCTTCCTCCACCCAGAAACTTTCTCTTTACCAAAGAAAAATAATTAAGCAAAACCAGCTGACACATGGACCACACCTGACAGCTTTTTAAGTGCTCTTCACACTTCATCCTTCTCTGCAGAGAATTATATTTCATCGTCAGTCCTTTGGAATTAAGATTGGTCATTATATGTAATCTAATTTCCACTCTCGTTTGGAGTTGCTTTCATTGGCCTTATTGTAGTCACATATAGTCTTGTGATTTGACTGTTTTTGCACTGCATTGTTTCATATCTTCTTATGTGTGATTTTTTCACATTATTATGTACAGTGCCATAATATACAGTTACTTTTCATAACAATTTTCACACAATTTGAGATTCCAGTCATTGTACTGTCACCTTGTTTCCATTTTTTGGGTACTACTTACTAAGAGTGTTGCTGTGAACATTTTCATATGTATGGTGCTTTTTTCTTTGATTAATTTCTTCAAGATGGGATCACTGAGTCAAAGGATATGAGCATGGTATAGTCAGAATAATGCTGGCTTTAGAGGCAAAAGACCTAGTTTCAAAGCCTATCTTGGGCAAATCACTTTACCTCTCTAGGCCTCAGTTTCTCATCTGTACAGTGAGAGGATTAGGCTAGCTCGCCTCTGAAGTCTTTCCAGCCTTTGATCTAGGAACAGTCTTTAAGAGTATTTGTAATTTTCTGTGTCCCCAGTAACTCTCAAAACAGGTCTACGAGGACAATGAGTTTAGATGTTTCTCCTTTATGAAGAAACTATGCTGACACTGAGTCTTCCTGGTCAGTGTCCATCATCATCATCATCATCATCACCAAATAGCTAACATTTATATAGTGCTGTAAGGTTGGAAAAATGCTTTACATACAGAATTTTCCTCCTTCTTTTTATAGATGACAGGATCAAATATGTTGTTAGTCTCTCTGGGTTTAATTGTCATGAGTACTAGTGAAAGTTCCTCACTTCTGTCTTGTCCCTTAACTGTGGGCTTTCTGCCTTGTTCAGTCTCCAGTCCTTAGTTCTTCTGCATTTATATTTTCTCCCTTAGAGAATAAATCATGGCTTCCAAAATCACTAACATGTGAATAATCACAAATGTCCGGTCCTAACCCCTTACGTGAACTTGTCATATTTTTGATAGACTGCTTGACAGTCAGGTGTTTATTGAACACCTATTAGTCCTAGTTTTCAAAGAACTTTCACTTTGAGTTGATAAGCGTTTTCTGCTTCCACATCCTACCATCATCTCAAGCCTAACATAATAATTAAGGACCAAGCTCTTCTTTCCCAAATTGATTCCAACTTTGGCTTCTCTGTGAGTGATACATGCCATCATTCTCCAAGTCACTCAAAATTGGAATCATCCTCATACCTTGTTAGGCAACATAAACTTAATCGTTCTTTATCATGCCCATCACTCACCAAATTCCATTCATTCTTCTTTCAAAATGTCCTTTTATTGACTCTTGTAGTCATTCTGACCAAAATATTTTTCTTTCCTTAAGTCACCAACTCCATCCCCACCCATTTCCATTCTTATAGCATTCCCTACACTTAACCTTTTATCTTACTGAGAAGATTGAACCATTTCCAATTCCCTACCTTCACTATTAAAACTTCTCAATGTAATTACCTCTTCTCTTTTTCCTTTCTCAAAGCTATATACCAATTTAAGACTAAAAACAATTACCTTATGGGCTTGTTGTGTGCCTCAAGTGAGATAATAAGTATAAAACGTTTTGCAAACCTTAAAGTGTTATATAATGTTATTATTATTGCTATTATTATTATTATTAATCGCATCTTCTTATCCTTTCCTACATTCTCAAGGACTTTGCTTCAGCAATCATTCTCTCGTTTTTTGGCTCCTATCTGATTATAAACGTAGAATCTAAGGATTTTAGAGCTGCAGGGGATCTAATAGGTCATTATTTTATAGAGGAAACTGAGGCCAAGAGAAATAAAATGACTTTCTAGGGTCACACAGGTTATAGAAATAGGATAGGTTGCATTTAATTCTAGGTCTTCTGATTAGTCAAGTGTTTGTTTTTTGGTTCACTCTACCAGATGACATGGCTTCTTGTGTTTAGAATTCTTACGTTCTTAATATTTAGACAACTGTGGACTTGGGGTCAGGAACGTTCCTATCTCAGACTCTTGCTGTGTGACTCCCTGGGCAAGTCACTTAACCTCTCTGTCTCATTTCACTCATCTGTAAATAGTTCCTACCTCCCAGTTGTTGTGAGGATCAAATGAAATAGCATATGTAAAGCACTTTGGAAACCTTAAGGCACTCTTTAAGTGCTAGCTCTTATTAATAATTGTAACCTGTCCTGGTTTGCATCTTAATTTTTCTTGTCATTGCTAGTTGGACTGCTAAGAGGGAAAATGAGGAGAGGATCGATTCCTTAGGAAAAGTCAGTTTTTCCAAATGACAGTCTATTTGAGCAAAAACTAAGGTTCATATTCACTTTAGGAGCAGTAAGTCGCACAGAAACTATAAGCAATAGCTGAAAATAGCCTCATTCAAGATAATTAAGCAAGCAAGGAAACAGATTTGCAATGCTCAAATTTCGTCTTTCAAAAAAAAAAAAAAGGCTTCTCTAAGCATCCCTTCTGCTCCATCTAATTTCTGTCCTATCTTTCTCTCAATGAACTTATTAGAAAAAAAAAATTGTCTACATCAGTTGCTTAAATTTCTTTCTCATCTATCCTCTTCTTAGTTCCTTTAACATTTAGCTTTCTTAGCATGGATCTGTTGAAACTACCCTCTCAGAAATCAAATGTGACCTTAGAATCACAAATCTAATGACCTTTTTTCTAGTCTTTACCCTTCTTGACCTTTCTGAAGCATTGGATACTTCAGCACTTGGTGTCCTACACCCTCTGCATACCCACTTCTCCCTTGGCCTTGGAGATCCTATGCCTATTCTCCTACCTCTTTAGGTAATCTGCCCTCTTCATTGTTTTTTCTTCTCAATTACTATTGATGTGAATATTGTCCAGTTTTGTTCTGGACATTCTTCTCTAGCCTCTTGTCACTGGCTCCCTGGGAACTCTTATTCACCTCTATACAGATGATCCCCAAGTCTGTATTTTATTTTTTATTTTTTTAAAATTCTGACTATTCCAAGGCCCAGACCTGTCTGTAGCTGCCTATAGGAAATCTACCTGAATAGCCTACCTGTACTTCAAACTTCACATGTCTAAAATGGAATTAATTTGGAATTAGAAGAAATCTGTTGTACTTCTTCCAACACATTTAAAAAAAATTTTTTTTTTTGCTATGGCACTACCATTTGCCCAGTTTCCATTGTATTATTCTTGGACTCTTCTGTCTTCCACACCTCTCATGTCTACTCATTTGCAAAGTCCTGTTCATTCTTCCTTTGCAGTGTTTTCCCCATCTTTTCCCCACTTAATCCCATTCCCACTCCTGTCTTTGTAGCTCAGGTTCTTATTGCCACCTGCTTAAATTATTACAAGCCTTCTCTCCTGCCTCTGCTTTATTTCCTCCTTCACATCACTGCTGGTCATCTACCTTGTATTACACTACTTTAAAAAGCCTGCTAATATTAACCCTCTCCCCCTATTTATCTTTTAGCAAACTGGAATATTTGCTGTCTTTTTTGCACATAATCACTTTTTAGCTTCGTTTGCTCACATATCCCTTTCACCTCTTAAATTCTGTTTGTTGAATTTCTATTTATCTTTTAAAATCCAACTCGTATACCTCCTTGGAAGCCCGGAGTCACACAGCCAGTATGCATGAAAGATGGTATTTCAACCCATCTCTTACTGATTCCAAAGCCAACTCTGTTCGCTGTTTCACATCTCTTCTCTTGCTGTGTTATATTGTTGTGGTACTGTTTGTGTGCCTTCTCCTGCTGAAAGACTATAAGCTTCTTGCCGGAAGGGCTTGGATTTTTGAGTATATGTTGTTGTTGTTGGGGTAGCTGGGTGGTGCAGTACATAGAGAGTTGGGCCTGGAGTCAGGAAGACCTGAGTTCAGATATGGCCTCAGACACTTACTGTGTGACCCTGGGTAAATTTTTGAGTATATAGTTATTGTTTATTACATAATAATTGAATATAGCCAAATTGAAATTTCAGGTAAAAATGGATTTCTACTTCATCCTCTAATTAAATCAGACAAAAGAGGCTGATTGCTGTATTGAGTGATCTTTTGGAATATATTCATGTAAGAGCATTTTCCAAGACTCCTTGATTTTGTGTGTGTGTGTGTATATAAAAAGGTCTTTTTTAATCAGAATGTTATAATGAATGGAAACAAGGTTAAATGTACCTGAATGAAAAAGCTTAGCTCAGAGGTGTCAAACTTGGTGTGTGAGGTACAGGCAAAACTCAGGAGTGAGGCAGAAACCAGATGAAAATGCAGTTAGGACATGTTTAACAAAATAAATAAAAATACAGTACAACATAGATAATGTTAATTTGTGGTTTTCTAAGTCAATCTGTGTTCCTCAGGGATCTATTTCTATTTGAGTTTGACACCATTGGCTTAGCTGAGAGTCTAATGAGTTTCTGTCTCTGAAATTTAGGGAAGGTATTATAGTTTTGCAGACTACTGATTGATGGATAATTTATTCCAAATATGGAGACAAATAGAAATTTCTTTGCATGTATTCTTTAGGAAAATACCTGGCACACAATAGCTGCTTAATAAATGTTTATTGATCACACACACACACACACACACACACACACTCTCTTTCTCTCTCTCTTTCTCTCCCCCCCCCCATGGTCACAGTCAAACTAATCAATCAATCAATATTACACATATATATACATATATACACACACCTATGTGTATATACACACATACTCACACTTATGGGGCAGCTAGGTGGCATAGTGGATAGAGTGCTGGGCCTAAAGTCAGGAAGACTCATCATCCTGAGTTCAAGTCTGGCTCCAGATACTTACTAGCTGTGTGACCCTGGGCAAGTCACTTGACCCTGTTTGCCTTAGTTTCCTCATCTGTAAAATGAGCTGGAGAAGGAAATGTCAAACTACTCCAGTATCTTTGCCAAAAAAACCTCAAATGAGGTCACAGAGTCAGATAGGACTGAAACAATTGAACAACAAACACACACACATATGTATGTATATATGTATATGTGTACATACACACACACGTGTAAACATGCGTATATATGCACACACGTATACATGTATATGTATACACACACACATGAAAATTATGGCCATTTGTGGAGCTGACCATTTTGATGTGAGAAATTCTTTAGAAAATTCTTCGGGAGAAGTGGCAAGTAGTGTTTCATTTATTTTTTTAGTAGATTATTTATTTAAAGACTACATTTCAAATTGGAGCATCTCCTTGTGGACAAAGACTATTTTGCAGTATTTTACATAACACCCAGAGACTTGACTAAAGTGTTCCTTTGATGTCTCTTGGTTGTCACACAAAAGTGATGATGTACTCTTAAAAGCTGCATCAGCAGCAAAGGGTAAACTCTGACATAGTCTTGATGAATTGGAGAGGTTTCAGAGAGGCCTTGCCATGAACAAGTATCTATCTATCTTCAGAAGGACTAGACTTTGCCAAGTTTAGAGAGGCTCAATGTAAAGTTGGCCATGAGGTGATTGACATATGACACCATATCACATATGGCACTGTGAATGGACTTTAGTGATCTTCTAATCTATTAGTTTTCAAACTTTTTGGTTTCAGGACCCCTATATATTCTTTTAAATGATCAAGGATCCCCTTAAGAGCTTTTATCATTTAAAGTTACATATCTATTGATATTTACAATATTAAAGTAATTTTGACCTCATAGATCTCTTTAAAGGAGTTTGGGGACCCCTAGGGGCCCCCAAACCACACTCTGAGACCCCCTGTTCTAGTCCAGCTTCATTCTGGAGAGAAGACAACTTAGGTCATAGCAGTCGAGTGTCTTGTCCTCAAGACTCAAAGCCATTCAGGTTATAGTAGATGCTTAATGAATAAGTAATTGTTAAAATTGTAATATTCCACTTTTGTTTTGAAACCAACTGAAACTACATGTGCCTTCGTCTTTTGTCTCATGTTGCTTTTCTTTTAACCTTGTTACTTGTCCCCATTTTTTCTTAGTTGTCTTCAGAAAAATTTTAAGATTCTTGTCATTCACCATTCCCATCTTAATATTAAGTATGTTTCTCTATGGTGTGATTTAAGCAAAGTTTCTGCTCAAGATCCAGTAACAAGTATTAACCTGATGTTAACATCCAAATGAAGAATAATTAGTTAATTGCAAAAATATTGTACAGAGCATTTTGTGGGGCTCAAACTCTTATCAGAATTTACTTACAGAATTTACATTAAGGAGATCCAACCTCAGAGTTTATACATATGTCTTTAAAAACCATGTTAATTTAATGTAGTTTGTATTTATAAATCAAAAACATATCAAGTACTTACTAGTATTGTTCTAGGCACCATGGGAGACAAAAGAAAAATAAGCCTGGTGAAATAATTTCAAACATTTAAGTGCCTGCTATGTGCTATGTGCTGGAGAGATAAAGTAAAAAGATTTCATCAGTTTGTGAGTATTGATCCAGGTTTCCTTGACTCTTTGTGACTCATCTGTTCCCTATAATAATTGTTGTTTTTCAGTTGTGTCCAACTCTTTGTGACCCCATTTGGGGTTTTCTTGGCAAAGATACTGCCATTTTTTTCTCCAGTTCATTTTACAGATGAGGAAACTGAGGCAAAGAGGGTTAAATGACTTGCCCAGGGTCACACAGCTAGTTAAGTATCTGAAGCCAGACTCTAGGCCTGGCTACTCTATCTACTGCTTTCAGGTTTGCAAAACACTTTACACATACTATCTGATTTGATCTTCACAACAACCCTAAAAGGTAAGTGCTATCATTACCTCAGTTTTATAGATCAGGAAACTGAAGCTGAGGGAGGTTAAGAGTGACTTGATCAGGGTCACACAAATATCTGAGGCCAAATTTTAGCTCAGGTCTTTCTGACTTCCAAATCCAGCATTTCATTTACTGTGTTCCACCTAGCTGCATCTATATATGCCTGATTCATTTACCTTTTCACCTTAGACTTCGATCTGAAAGGAACCTTGGATTAGATGATTTCTAATCTTCTCATTTTAGAAAGAACTGTATAAGGGTTTTATACATCACTTGGACTTTCTGGGTATTGCCGGCAAAGAACTTGAAAACTTTCCGCATGACCTACCTGTGATCAGCCTTTTTTTTTTCCCTTCCCTTCTTTTGCAGCTGTTATAGTTCCTCTTATAAAACAAGGGACATTTCAGCTATTTGATTAAAGTTGTTACCTTTATATAGGGACTTAGGTCAACCAGATCTAAAGTACAGAGGATGACATGAAATAGGACTGTGATGTGTGCTTACAGAGTGGCATCATTTTCTCCCTCCAGCACTCAGGAGTGCCAGATTCACTGACCTCTTAGGGTAAGCCCTGTCTCACTTTAGTTCTCTTGTCCAAAACCTAGAAGAGTAGAAACTCTCTGAGGATCCCATTTCCTACCTGTAAAGGGACTGCCGGACTACACAGATCATTACATTGCTCAGTTCATTTCCATGAGTTTGAAGTATACACTGAAAATTGAGTGCTTTTCCTGCTTCTCCTCCCAATATTCCACGAGTTGTATCTGCATCTGCATTATATATTGCTATAATAAACAGGAAATTATGCCATATATAGACAGAGTACGAATGGTATGTCATACACTAATTGCTTGACTTATTCACCCTTTCTGTGACCAGCTAACAAATCAAATATACAAAATTTGACATAATCCACTTTAGTGAATGGCAGTGAATTAGATACTAATCAAGTACAGTTGTTCTAGAGATAACAATATTCTAAGACTGATGCTTAAAATGCCATAGTGTGGCAGTGTACAGGTACCGTGTGATCTATTTGTGAGTCATGAAGACACTGCTGTTCTTTTGGGTACATAGTATTACAGGGTTGGGAACAAAAATCATTATTTAAAGAATTGGTACAAAATGTTCACGATTACTGAGCAGTAACTAAATATGTTTGTTTTGAAATTGGTCTAACTGTATATCAGCTATTGGTCTACTTGGCAACAGCTGTTATTAAAGTCTCAAATGAATAGAAAATTGAAATTACAGTACTAGCAAACGAGAGACACAATTTTTTCTCTTGGTATCATTTTCCCATTCATTCATAATAGCCTAGAGATCCCTGTCCTCTTGAAACATGAGTTCTTATATATTTCATCCAATGGATTTTCTTTTTTTTTTTCCCAATGGATTTTCTTTTTGAAGGGTTTCTCCTCATATCCTCATTTCCTTTCTGATTCTGTCCACAGCTTTTTATAAAATGATATAAATGGAGGCTGCATTAAATTACCTTATGATGTTAATTTTCCTGCTGCATGTACCTTATATTGTAGGTCCAGGGGAGAAATAATGCAACAGGTAATTCTGTTGGTTAGAAACCATTCGATCTAGTTTCTTTAAAATAGGATAATAAATGAAAGTTATTCCATTTTTCTAGGACTTGTTTTATCTGTAACATGAATGGGTTGCACTAAATATTAAGACTTTCTTTCCACTAGCTTTAAAATTGTACTCAGAAAAAAACATTGAATTAATAAAACTAGGAGTTGGTTTTATGAAAAAAACAACAACAATGAAATAAACCATTGGTTAATTTAGTTAAAAAAAAAAGAAAACTAAATTGTTGGAATCAAAAATGAAAAGTGTAAATATACCACTATCGAAGATGATATTAAAGCATTTATAAGGAGTTATTTTACTCAATTGTATGCCAATAAATTTAAGTCTAAGTGAATTGAAAAGAAAAAAAAACATGCAAATATAAGGGATTAGTTACATATATGTACATAAATGTATATCATAGGATCATAGATTTTGAAGTGAAAGGGGCCTGAGAGGCCATCCAATTCCCCTCTCCCATCCCCTCATTTTTGCAGATGAGGACACAGAGGCACACAGAAAAGTTAAGTGACTGGTTCAAGATTCGGTGTTTGAGGTAAAATTTGAACTCAGTTCTTCCTGACTCCAAGGTTAGCTGTCAATTCTCCATACCATCTAGTTGCCTTTGATTATCAAGGTACTAAATACAGTAAGAAATGCTTTAAAAACAGTTTATTTTTTAAAAGAAGAAAGAAAATTGAGAATATTGAATATACAGGATCTCAGGGGTGGGGTTATTGTTTGTTTTAATAGGGACAAGACTTTCTAACTGTGTGACCCTGGGCAAGTCACTTAACCCCAATTGCCTCATTAAAAAAGAAAAAAAAAAGCTTAAAAAAAACAATAAGGACAAGAGATAACACCCTAAATGGTAGATTTCATTTCATCCCTCTGCCAGTTCGATTAAAAAAAAAAACACCAGTAAACAGTATTCTTGTTATAAAATGACAGGTTTCTGCAGTTTTCAGCTAAATTGTTTTTCCAGAGCACAATGTGGTCACCTGGGAAGTACAGACTTCACAAGACTTTATGATAGCTACTTTTGAGGTTGGCCTTTCCAGAAGAGAAGGAAAACAGAGAACTTGACTCTATTTTCTGCCACTGTAGTAAAGTTAGAGGGAAGAAGTAATTTAAGATTGTACCATTAATGCTAGAAGGGACTGTCATTCCACAGATTATAATGATGATACTAGCACTTACATAACACTCTAAGGTTTGCAAGGCACTTTACAAATATTACCTAATTTTATTCTCATAACATCCCTGGGAGGTAGGTGCTATATTAACCCCATTTGAAAATTTTATTTATAGTAGGTGCTATTGTTATCCCCTTTTTACAGCTGAGGAAACTGAGACAAATAGAGGTTAAGTGACTTATCCAGAGTCACATGTCTAATAAGTGTCAGGTCTTCCTGACTCTGGGTCTAAAGGAATACCCATTACATGGAGAGATGAAGCGATTTTTAAGGTCACACAGACAGTAAGTGGCGCTTATATGCACATATTTGAATGGATTACAGATTCATTGCTCATCAGAGGAGTGATAAGATACCAGAATTGGACCTCCAATTCCAGCTGTGCTACTTTCTACCTTTGTCACCTTGGGCAAGTAGCTTTAGCTCTCTGGTCCACAGTTTCCTTCTTGGTAAAATTTTGGGGTTGGTTTAGATGACCATGAACGTTCTTCCAACTCTAATTCTATGATGATTCTGAAATTCATTAATATTATAACTCTTGACCTGCCGAGCAAAAACCTCAACCTGTCTTCTAGAGTACTGTATATGTGATGGGGGGGTGGGGGTGGGGTTGGGGGGTGGATTAGGAGGCATTTGTGGTGCAACATGGTAGATTTTCCCATTTTAGTTTTTTTGTGCTGGACTATTTGTGTCTTTGTAAGGAATGTTTCTAGGGTAGTTTAGTCGTAAAGGTCCTGTTTCCCTTGTCAGTTTCAGCTCTGAGCACATGTTTGGCCCAGAAGGATTAAAATTAGATATTTTGGCTTCAGCATTTGGTGTCTCAGCAGGTCCTGTGGTTGAAATGTCTTGTTAGGGGCATTTTGAGGAGTTGTGGGTTCATGGGATACTTCTCTATGGAAAATTTCCCCTTTTCATTCAGAAAAAAAAAAGAAAAATGAAATGCAATGCCTGACCTCAGAAAGCTTTGTAGGGTTAGTTAGGTAGCAAAATGGATAACGTGCTGAGTCTGGAGTCAGAAACACCTGACTTCAAACGTGACCTCAGACAATTTCTCATCTGTAATATGGAGATAATAACAGCACCTACCTCCCAGGATTGTTGTGAGGGTCAAATGAGATAATAATTGTAAAGAGCTTAGCATAGTTCCTGGAACATAGTAAGCTATATAAATGTTGGCTATTGTTATTAGCAATTATGACTCTTTTCATAGGACCATTTGAAGAATGGGTAGGATTTCAGTGCTATGGATAATTTGAGAGAAGGCTGGAGAGGAATAAAGATATGAATTAAATAGAAGCTCTTGACAGTGTGTAGGGCCAAGTATATGCCATAATGTGAATGCCTCATCACTCCTGCTTTACAAACTAGGAGGAAGATATTAACTAAACATGAAGAATTATTGAAAACACTCTTACCAGCTTTTTCAGTCAAAGGTTGAAACTTCACATTTGAAATCAAAAGCCTGGTAAGGACATTGCACTTTTGGATTGAAAGATGGCTGTCATTTGGGGGAATTTCTCAGATGATACTGATGATCACTTTCATCTTCGTGGAATTGCACTCTAGGGGTTTCTTTTTGACAGAACCAAATTGGACACTCATAATGCAGCAAGGCAAGGCCCTAGTCAGTGTGACTGTATAAGTATTTATCATGTAAATTTTAGGAGTAGATTCTAATGTAAATGATGCCTGAAACATGCTGGCAGTAAGCCCTTATCACCAGGTATCAGAATACAGGCATTGTGGGCTTCCCAATATCTGCTGATTGGTTTAGACATACTAAGGGGCTGCTGTGGCTAAGGATGGTTATACAAAAGTTCTGCTTGCAAAACATGGGTTTATAAGAAGAAAACTACCTGTGTGCCATTAGCTAAGTCACTGAAATCTCCCTTGGCCTCAGGTATCACATTTTTTAAAAGAAGGGTGGTGGAGTGAGGTTGGACTGGGGAGCCCTCTCTGTTGAAATCTATGTTCCTTAAGACCATTTTTAGAGGGTAAGCTTTCCAAAATCTACCTGAACAAAGCCTTGGAGCTTCCTTAAGTCATATCACTTGATATGTGATCATAATTCAGTAAAACCCAATTGACAGTGGTAAAAGTTAAGTAGTGAATACTACTAAGATAGTAGTATTTACAGTAATTAATAAATGGGTGTAAGTATAAGATTAAGGGTGGAAACAAGCATTTTTTAAAAGGACCTTTTATGTGCCAGGCACTGTTCTAAGCATTTTACAAATACCTCATTTGATCTTCACAACAACTCTGGGAGGTAGGTTGCTATTATTATCCCTCTTTTTATTAGGTTTATAAAGTTGACGGAAATGAGGCAGACAGAGAGCGTAGGTCGCTTGTTCCAAGGTCACACAACTATTAAATGTCCAAGGCTAGATTTGAACCTGGATCTTTCTGACTCCAAGTCGAATGCTTTGTCTACTGTGCCACCTACCTGCCAAAACCTGGTTTTTGCTTATGATATATAAATAATTGATAATTACGTTTTCCACAGTGCTTTCTTACAAGGGCACATTGCCAGATTTTTGAGGTCATCCAGGATTACAGTGATGACCTAGTTGATCATCCTAGAAACTGTGATATAAAAAGTAAACACATGGTTGTTTTGTGGAAAAGCTCATCCTTGCCAAGGGTTGGTCTGAAAAACTTCTTAGGAATGAGATGGTTCACATTCCTAGGAATTGGGGTCCAGGGCAGTCATGCCATTATAGTCGAGCTCAACTATAGGAAGTTGTCTACAGAATTCTTGGGAGATTTTGGGGGGAATGAGGAGAGAGGAACCTGGTTCTTGGGGTTAAGGGCCGATGATGGACCCACCCACGTAAGCAGGGGGAGGTTGCTAAGTATGAAATGGGAGTTCCAAAAAATTTAGGGGGATTATATTCCCGAAACCTCCTGTGAGTGAAAGGGCATCTGTTTTAAAACAAACTTCTTTGGTGGAGTAGGAAAGGGTGGTGCTAGTTTTACTCACAGTAAGTCTAGTTTTTAGCCTTACACAGTCAACATGTTTCCCCAGGTCATGAGAGGTGCCTGGAGCTTCAGCCAGAACCTGCAAGGTACTGTGGCTAATGGAATACTGAGGGTACAGGGTGACAGTGCCATAGATTAAATGAGCTAGCTACCTTGACACCAAAGATGCCAAACAGTGGGATTCTAAGGAAGAAGAGAGAGAGCTGAACGGATTTGGAGGGACTCACAGATGAAGAGCTGAAAGGGACCTCAGAGACCATCTAACCCGACCCCCTCATTTTATAGATTAAGAAGCTGAGGTGTCTGCGGTTTAGTGATTTACCTGAAGTCAGATAGATTGTGTCAGGAATGATTTGAACCCGGGCCCTCTGGCTTCAGAGTCAGTGTGCCTTCAGCTGTCTCTGACCATAGTCAACAAAGGGAAAGAAACCATTATTATTTTCCAACAAAGGAGTCACTTGGTATTTTTGCACCCACAAGCCTAATAGAATGACAGTATATCCTTAGTGGTTAAAAGAATGTTCACTAAATGGGGAAGAATGTTGAAGTGCAATATAATTATATTATTCCCTTCAAATTCCTAACTGATATAGCTGCAACGACTTTTACATAGTTTTTTAGTAATGAAGGATAGTCACGGGAAGGCTCCTGGTCCCTTGTTGTTGATACTGACAGAACAGGAGTTCTTGTGTGGTAGGATAATTCCTTTATAATTGAATTTCCTAAATAAGAAAGGAAGAACTGACATGGGGAAATCAGGTCGGGGGGAGAAGCTCTAGGCTAAAATGCACACAGTTAAACTTAACTCTTTTCTTTTCCTGTAATGTATGCTGTTGCTGGTCGAAAGAGAGTGTGGACTGTTCACAGGAAACCTGTATCCCCAGCCAGCCAGGAAAAAAAGAAAAAACCCCAAAGTTCATGTCTCACTGATTTTAGTCTAGTCCTGTTACTGTATCATGTGTTAGAGACAGTTGCTGAATTAAAGAGAGGGGAAAAAAAAAACAAAACTTTACTTTCTTGCCTAGTCAAAGGAGTAGAGTGTTTTATTAGATGCTTTTTTTTTCCTCTTTAGTAAACAGATGTTGCTGGAACAAAGGGATCAGTAGTAATTTGAGGGATGGCAGTTCCCTATTTAGAGTAGTCACTGGGGCCAATAATTTTTGGTCATGGCTCTTCCGCCTAATGGAAGAGTCTGAAGTAGAGGATATAATACTGTATAAGGACATGCTAGGAACTTAAGCAAAATATCTTTAATGTCGTTTCTTTCCTGGCATGCTCAGTTTACAGCCTCAGAGAAGAATTATAATCAAACAGGGTTAGAAAAAAGACTGATTCAGCAGATATGGGTTGGTTGCTTCTAATAAGCTTGATGTAATCTTGTCATCTCTCTGTTTTCTGTGTGCTTTTTAAAATGGGCTTTCAATTTATTTTCCCTTCCTAGCTACCTGAGAGAACTGTTGTGATTATTGAAAGATCTTTGAGGATCTTAGGAGAAAAAAAATCTATATACTGAATACAATTTCCTTATTTTTTCAATCTGAATCTGAACCTTAATATCAGTATTACTTAAGGAATAACTTGAACAGAATGTAATTTTGTTTCTTTTAATTCCTATCATTTAGATATTTAAAGTATCTAACATGGAGTGTTTAGTATTAGTACATTTTGTACACAATAAGCTGTTTTAGAATTTATATTTTGTGGTCACTTTATTGACAACCTATAACCTAAAATTATAAAAAGATATTCTCCTAGACAGGAAAGACTGTAGTTGTTTAACTTGTTTTAATAAAATGCTGTAGCTATGGAGGAGACACATTTTAGACTAGATCAAAGTTATTACATAGTTAAAGGATTATTTTAAGAATAAGAAAGACATGGAAAGAACATTGGTTCTGGGAGTCAGAGCCTTTGTATTCAAATCCCACCCTTGACAGCCTCTGAAATTTACTAATTGTGTGACTTTGAGGAAGCCTCTCTGGGCCATAGTTCCTTCACTGTAAAATAAGGGTTGGACCCAGTGGTCTTTGAGACCCCTTCAAGCTTTAGATTTGTGATCTCCTGATCAGATCTATGATTTCCTGTTTCATTCCCTGTAGATCATGGTTATAACTATTAAATAGAATTGGTTTTCTTTGTAATCCTATATATTTTATTTTATATATTTAAAAACATTCTGAGAAAACTTTACCTGACAGCCAAAGGAATCTCTCTGTCTCTCTGTCTCTGTCTCACACACACACACACACACACACACACACACACACACACACACACACACAC
>NW_020954559.1:20392128-20476041 GCF_900497805.2 Vombatus ursinus | reverse complement strand
CACACACACACACACACACACACACACACACACACACACACACACACGATTAAGAGCCCTTGGTCTTCAGGATGTGCCACAAATTCCTCAAACTAAATGTGTCCAAAATTGATCTTACCATCTATCTTGCCATCCCTGATTCTGCCTCCTCAAACCTGCTGCCTTGACTCAATCTCTGTTAGTGGCACCATGATTCACTCAAGTTCCTCATGTTTAAAACCTTGAAACTTCTGTATCCAATCAATTGTCAAGTCTTACTGATTCTGAATTGCAATGTCTTTTACCTGACCCTGCTTAAACTATTAGAGTAGTCTTGGTGAGTCTTCTCATTTTTCTCTGTCCGTTCTTCACTTCTCCATCATGCTGCTCTCAGAGGAATACTTCTTATGCATAGATCTTGTTACACTCTTCCTCTCCTCAGAAGTCTTTAATGGATTCCCTATTGCTTACTGAATAAGGGCCAAACTCCTTAGCCAGAGATTCCAGGCTTTATATGATCTGAAGCCACTGTGTCTTTCCAGCCTCATCTCTTATGAGTGGGTAAGGTAGGACTGAGAGGCCTGTAAAACCCCTCCTAATTCCACATCTAAGTTTTTGTCATTGTACGACTCCCTTCCACATACCTTTTGCTGTAGTCAAACTAGACTATTGGACGTCTATCACATTTCCTTTGTGCATTTACTCATTTTTTGTTCCCTACGCCTAGAAGTAATGCCTTTGCCTTCCCCTTCATCCATTTTTTGAAATCCTACAGACACGTAATTAAAAACACACCTCAAATACTACCCATTCCATGAATAACAAGAGCAGTAATAATAGCTGATATTTATATAAGGCTCCAAAGTTTCCGAAGTATTTTTCTTACACTATCTCATTTGAGTGCTACAAATATTTATTAAGTACCTACTATGGGCCAGGAACTGCCCTCAACTCTGGGGACATAAAGGCAAAAACAGCCCTGTCCCTCAAGAAGTTCACATTCTTCTTTTTTTTTAATTAATTTATTTTAAATTATCAACAATCACTTCCATAAGTTTTGAGTTATAAATTTTTCTCCTCCTCCCTTCCCACCTCCCTCCCCAAGATGGTGCGCAATCTGATATAGGCTATACATATACATTCCTATTGAACATATTTTCACATTAGTGATGTTGTAAGTAAGAATTAGAACCAATAGGAGGAACTACCAGAAAGAGGAAACAAAACACAACAGAAGAAAAAAAATAGCAAATAGTATGCTCTGATCTGCATTCAAACTCCATAGTTCTTTCTTCTTTGTGGATAGCATTTTCCATCATGAGGCCTTTGGAGATGTCTTAGATCCGGTATTGAAGAAGCTCACGTTATAAGGAGGAGGACAGCATATAAAGGAACTAGGTGTTTTACATCTCTGTTCTACTGTACATATGGAATTTTAATTTTAATTGATATTTGTTAAGTTCTGAGTAAAATAATGCAAGAAAAAGTAAATGGAAAGTGATTAGCACATTTTTGAGAGACACTGCAGATGTGGCTGTTTACATTTTATAAATGAGGAAACAGATTCAGATTAAGAGACTTAATCTCAATTAATTGATCAAGTGAAACTTAACATAGATAGCAACTAAAGCCAGAAAGGATATTTGAATTGATGTTCTCCTGATTCTAAGTTTTATCTAAGTATACCCCACCTTAAGCTTACTCTGTTGCCCATCCTGTCCCCCTCTCAATTGGTAAGGATCTTTCTTGCCTCAACTTTGGTACTTCATTTCTGCATTAGTTATATATTATTTTATATGTGTCCTGTTTCTCTAATAGCCCGTTCTCCATGAGGGGAGGAACTATGTCTATCCCAAATTTAGTATCTTTCCTCACTGACTAGTACAGTAGTACTCTGTATGAAAGATACTTGAAATTTTGTTCATTGATTTGAATTGCAGAATTTGAATGTGTCCTTTCTTGTGTGCCTATGTTCCAGTGAGCATAGATGCTATGGAATTAAATGTATCGTTGCCCTGATACTCATAGTCACTAGATGCAACTGGTACTCCTTTGCCTAGGGTCACACAGCTAATAAGTGTCAGGTCTTCATGACTTAAGGCACAACATTTTTATCCACTTTGTTGCTTAGATGGGGACATAAGGCATAGAGAGATAAAGTGACTTTCAAGGTGATTCTGTTGGCTTTTTTTGTTCTTCCGTCAGTCCTTTCTTCAATTCATAATATTGTATTGCTGTTATTGGGTGACCAAGGCATATATATTCCATATTATATTCCACTACTGCTTCAACATTTATGTCATCTTACATATATCATGCTTTGGGGTCTCTGTTCATTTCTCATCCACTTTTCTTTTTTTCTTTTTTTAATTAGGGTCCGTCTTGACACAGATCAACTTATGTACCCTCCTGTAGCTGAAAAGGTTTTTCTTGCAACTCTGGAGGGACATCTTCAAGCAACACCAAGATACCATCATCTTTGAAAAGCAAGTAGCTGAGGTGTTCATAATTCTGCTTTTTCAGTCAAGGTATTGGAACCTCCTTGGTAATAATGAATAATTTTGAGATTCTGTCGCCTTGTGGGGTGTGTGAGTGTTTGTGTGTTTGTGTATGTATGTTCAGTAAAGTTATGCAAATGACCTGATTTCAGTTCTCACTTATGTGTTTATCTCTTTGTCATAAACATATGCTATGCTGAATTTTCTCTACTGTTATGCAAGGTATTTAGTATTGCAGTTGTTTCCAATGAGTCATAAGCCTTTTGTAATTCACGAATGTACAGCATGTGAGGATTTGATATTCTTTACATGTTTCTTAAGCTTGCCAGGCATGCCATGACTCCAAAGAAGAAATATCATAAAACACCCTTGCCTCAGCCCTTTGCAGAGGCACATATTTTCTGACTTTTTTTGATGTATTAATCAATTTTGATGATTTTTGTTTTCTCTTCTTTTTATAACAAGAAGATGGCTCTCTGGGAGCAGAGGGGAGGGGATACTGAGGGAAATTTTGGTGATGTAAAAAAAAAACCTAGAAAGATATCAATAAAATATTTAGTTTAAAAAATTGCCAAATGTGCACATATTTGTTTGGTGTTTGAAAATCTGGCACAAAATCCACCTGCTTCATAACTGGTGGGAGTTCTCTGATATGAGAATACAATTTGCTAATATAGTTTATAGATTTGCAAAAGAAGAGAGTAATGGGTAATGGTTGAGCAGTATTTTAGGATCTTTTTTTCAAAGGCATGATCATTCTTGGGGTTTTTCTTTATATGCAGTGTTTCTAATTTTTATTTTCAGTTCCCATTCTCTCCCTCTCCCTCTCTCACACCCATTGAGAAGGCAAGAAACACAATAATCATTATACATATGTAGTCACATCTAATGTTTCTTAACCTGCCTTAAAATGTCCAGGATGTATTTTCAGTCTTTTCCCAGCTTTTTTCCACTTTGCTTGTGTTTGGTGGCCATTGCCTCTTAATGCCAAACAGTATGAGGGAATCCTCCTTTTTGAGCTCCTGGGATATTGGTCTCATTTGTAAATCTTTTGCAGGAAATATGGAAAACATTGTAATGTTTTCTACAGATGCAGTGCATTTGTTGATGGTCTGTATTGTGTTTGCCATTCTTTTTTAGGATGGTCATTCTTCTTAGCCTTAGTTGAAAATTTCTTTCTCTCTCTTTGAGGCTATTTCTTCTTGGTCCCCCCCTTTGAAATGAAGTCTTAACATTTCTTTCTAGATTGGAGTAAGCCTCTTCTTATTTTCTGGCACCTTTCTTCCTGGCCCTTCTTTTGCTTTTTTATGTATTTATTCAGTTGATGTGTCAGCTGAGGTTACTCTTAATGAAGCCATCATAGTGTTCATTGACTCCTTTCCCCTTACTGAACTGAAGATGTTATTCTAGTGAATGAGCCTTTGCTTCCTCATGGAGCAGTTTTCTTGACAGGGTCCTTGGTGCTTTTCTAACTTGATTTTTTAAAAATGATGTCTAAGATGCCTGTTGCTCTGAGGAATCAACGATCCAATAGGTTGCCAATGATTCTTTTTCCAATTACAGATAACTCAGAGAAGTGCTTGTCTCGTGGTGCTGAGGACAAAAGAGATGTATTTGATGGAATGACTTCTCATTGGGACTTCCTAATATATATTGCTTGTAGATACTTTTTTTAAATTTAGGATTTTATTTTTTAAATATTTTTAGGTCATTTACTAGAATGATAGCTTTTATTGATGTACCTTTAAAAATACATTCATAAAGAAATAATAGCATGTGGAGGCCCTCCTTGGACAAAAGCCTGCACCTGGGTACTCAAAGAATGAGAATTTGTTCTGGGACTTTAATGAGCAAGCATTCTTAAGCACCTGTGATATGCCTGCTACCGTGCTAAGTATTGGAGATTCAAAGACATAAAAAGGGAAAGAATCCCTGCTCATGTACTTGCAAAAATGGATATTTCTTGCTTCTACATTATTATTCACAGCTTTCCTGTGGAAGTCAACTGTTTAAATTACAAATATAATTCAAAGACCTGTTAAAATAGTACTGAAAAAATGGAGTGACCAAACTTGGTAGTGGTAGACTATGGGTACAGAACAAATTGTATATCATCAAACTTTTCCAGAACTGGAACAACCTGTAAGTCTCCAGATCACCTCTCCACTTCTATCCCAGCAGCCTACCTGGATATCACAAGATATAAAAGATATACACAAGAAACTGTAATACTGGGAAAATTGATTAGTGTCATGAAAGAGTTTGTAGGGGTTATTTCACCCAGGAGTTTTAGGGAAAACTTAATGGAAGAGATAACATTGTATTTTATTATCATCTTTTACTTTCAAAAATGGATTTATTGATGCTTTTTTTTAAAAAAATTATTACCTCCTGAGTAACCACCCTTTCTTGCTCTCTTCTCCTATGGAACTTTCTTATAACAAAGAAGTATAGTTAAGTACGGTTAAGCAAAACAAAATGACATATTTACCATATCTGGTATATAGGTAGATAGAGGAGGCATTTATTAAGCCCCTGCTATGTGCCTAACCCAATGCTGGGAATACATACTGAGAATACAAATACAAGTAAGAAGAAAGATAGCCTCTGTCTTCAAAAAGCTTATATTCTAGTAGGGGAACATAGCACATAAAAGGGAAGTGAAAATGGTGGGTGAGAGGGAGAAAGTTGGAGTAGTCCAGCTAGA
The DNA here is from genome assembly GCF_900497805.2 of Vombatus ursinus. Taxonomy (NCBI): domain Eukaryota; kingdom Metazoa; phylum Chordata; class Mammalia; order Diprotodontia; family Vombatidae; genus Vombatus; species Vombatus ursinus. The sequence goes on along the minus strand of NW_020954559.1, from coordinate 20,470,857 downwards.
CATGGACTAGTTTGTGTTTGAAGAGAGCATGGCTGACATGGGTACTTCCTCAAATGGAGTTTTGGGGAAGAATTCACCAATGAGGAATAGAGGCCTTGCCAGCTTTGGAAGCAGGCTGCTGGGATAGAAGTGGAGAGGTAATCTGTGGACTTATAGGTTGCTCCAGGTTTGGAGAGGTTTAGTGATACAGATTGTGTTCTGTACCCAGAGTCCACTACTGCTAAGAATAGTCACCCCATCAATCAGCACTGTGATGGAGGAAATGATATTTTAACAGGTCTTTGAATTATATTTATAATTTAGACGGGTAGAATTGGGTTCCGTAGGGAAAAAAATCTGAGTAAAAATGTAGAAGTGGTAAAACAGTGGGTGTGTGTGTGTGTGTATATGTGTGTATGTGGAATAGGTAGTAGTTCATTTTATCTGGAACTTAGTGTATGGAAGGGATTAGTGGTATATATATGGACAGTATGGACAGGAGAGTATTTTAGAAGTAGAATACATAGCATTTGGTGAATGATCATAGAGAGGGAGAAATATAACAAGATAATTTTGGGATTCTAAGCCTGGGTAATTGTCATTAACACATAAGAAATTGAGCAGGTTTTTTTAGGGGCAAGATGTTTAGTTTGATATCTTCAAATTTTCATGTTTTCAAGTAGCACAGTATATATTTTCAAGTTTTTTTTCCTGCTTACCTCTCCTCTTTTCTAATTCAAATGAATAAATGCAAATCAGTTTTTTGTTGTGTTTATTTTTTTCTGAGCTGTCAGTTTTGATACTTAATCATTTTGAGTAGTTTAAAAATGGTTAGGATAGTTTAATTGAAATATTTGGCTTATTTTTATGTTTGACAGGAGTGTATTTATTAGCCTGGACTTTTTTCATCAAAGAAAAAAAAAAGATTTGAAATTAAACAAAATAATTGGGGCTAGAGTTAAAGAGAAATTTAAAACTATGAAACTATTAGAGGAGAAGTGATGGAGATAACCAGTATTTTATTGCCACCCACAAAGCCTCCTTAAAAAACCCCAAAACACCCTATTTTACAAAAAGCCCTTGACAGTTTTATTCCCTGGAATGAGTTTTAACCCGCATCATATCATGGTGGACATTGTGATGACCTTCTAGCCTGTTTTTTCTAAAACTGTAGCTGACATCTGGTTTCCTTCAGAGAATTGAGTTTGCTTGGAATTTTAAAGAATTTCCTAACTCCTCACTGCCCCCCCCAAAAAAGAAAAAAAAACCATCGGCCTTATTTCCCAAGCCCTTAATGAAGATGACTTTAAAAGAATGTTTTAAATAATTCCCATTTAAGAGCCCTTTGTAAAGTAGATCCTTTAAACTAGCTCATTTCTAGCCAAAAAATAAAACGTTTGCCAAGACTTTACAGATTTCTTTCTCATCCATTTTCTTTCATTGGAAAAAATCTTTCTGTTTTTGGTCATAGTTTCCTTCCAAGGATATGTTTCATTTTTCATTCGAAATGGAAGCAGTATTTCTGTAATCTTCCACCTCTCCTCAGTTGAAATAGCCTCTTATGATTTGATCAGCACCCCAAGGTTGTGGGTCTGATCTAGGCCAGTTTTGTTGCTATAAAACTTAACTAATAGCTTCACTCTCTTTTTACTGTTTATCTCTATTGTAAAGGAAACCCTTGATAAATTAGGGAGCTGGAAGTCAGGATTAAGGGAGAGTAGCAGATCTATAGGCTTTAAGGCTCTGCACTGTCTAAATTGTGAATGTCTAAAAGTTAAGAAGTACATATTCTATTTATTTTATATCTCCCTTTATAGAGTGAAAATGTTCGTGGTGGAAGTGACTACTGAGCCTATCCAGTTCCAGTTCTATAATTTTACATCAGATATTGTGCTGTGTATGCACAGTGGGTGCTCGATGAATTTCGTTAGTTAATTCTGGCAACTTGGCTTTTCCCCAGTGGAAAGACCTGGTTAGGCCTGGGGCTCTGGGAACCTCAGTTTTATAAACCTTTTAGGAAAGATTGCATATGATGTTTTCATAATTGCAGCATGTTTTTATCACTCAAATCTCGTTCAGTATTAATTTACACCTTTGCTTGCATTTGGCATTTATCTTTCCCTCTACCTCCTCACCTATGTATTATGTACAGTACATTGCATGTTGCTGTTATCATTTCAGCTGTGTCCAGTTCTTCATGATCCTATTTGGTGCTTTCTTGGCAAAGAAAACCACAAGAGTGGTTTGCCATTTCTTCCTCCAGCTCATTTTATAGATGAGAAAACAGGGGCAAACAGGGTTAAGTGACTTGCCCAGGGTCACACAGCTAGTAAGTATCTGAAGCCAAATTTGAACTCAGGAAGATCAGTCTTTCTGACTCCAGGCCCAGCTCTGTATTCATTGTGCCACTAACTGTTTATTGACTGACAAACATTAAGTGCCTACCATGTGTAATGTACTGTACTAATAAAGTGTACTTAATAAACGTCAGTCAGTAACCAGTTACTAAGTGCCCACTGAGTGTCAGACACTGGGGATACAAAAAGAGGCAAAAGGACCCCTCAAGGAGCACATAATTTAATGGGTCAAATAAATGGTGTTCTAAAGAATTTTCATCCTTTACCCTGTTTTGATCATTTTTCTTACCTGAATGAGTCTTCCTGACTCCAGGCCTGGCACTCTATCCACTCTGCTACCTAGCTGCCCTGACCAATTTCTACTTCATTTATTTAGTAATTACCTGGGTGTATAATTCATTCTTTGGTAGGTGAATGAAGCATGATGCTTTCATGTCCTGTTTGAATATATGGCATCCTCTAGGATAAAAGATTTAGATTCTTCACCGACTTGGGCTGGGGAACATGAGCAATAAGAAAAACACTGGATTTGGAGGCAGACAATCTGAGTTTGAGGCCCAGCTCTACCATTTACCTCTGTCATTTTGGGCAAATCAGAGAACCTCTCTGAGCCTCAGTTTCCTCATCTGGAAAATAAGGGGAATGGACTCGATGATCTGTTGAAATCTTTTCCAGGTCTAAATCATTTGCACACTGAAGTTGACCACTCGGGTGGAAATTCCAGGGTTTTTTCCTATAGCTCAGAGGGCAGGGTTGAGAAGTCAGGCGAGTGGGAGAAAGAAGGTGCCTCTGTGCTGATTTTGTATCTTAATGCTTATTTGGAAAGCATTATCTATAGCATCTTTCTGGAAAGACAGAGGATGTTTGTAGTTTTATTCTCCCTTAAATAGCTTCTAGCATGCTTCCTCCAGTTGTCCTCCACCTTGCTCTGTATCTTATAGACTGGGGTGGGGAACCTGCAGGCTGGAGGCCACATGTGGTCCTCTAGGTCCACAAGTGTACTCCTTTGACTGAATATAGTCAAATACAGACTGAATACAGTAAAAGGGCTGTGCATGAGGAGAGGGCCACATGTGGCTTCAAGGCCACAGGTTCCCCACCCTTGCTATAGACCATTGATTCTCAGTGTGTGGTCTGGTGACCCCTGGGATTCCACAAGACCCCTTCAGAAGGCCTACGAGGTCAAAACTCTTTTCATAATAACACCAGACATTTTAATGTCAAATATGATGAATTTCAGTAGAGACAGTACACATAAAGAGAAGGAAACAGGGTCCTGAGACCCAAAAAGCATGAGCTCCACTCCCTAATTTTTTTTGCCTAGTCTATTGGAGTAACCTAATTTGTCTAAATATGCCTGTACTATTGGAATAACCTCATCATTTGTCTCCCGTCTCCTCTTCATCCTCTCCACACCACTTCCTACTTGCTGTTCCTAAAATACAAAATTAACCTCGACACAGCCTTGTCTCAGGAAGTTTCAGTGGTGCCCTTTTAGTGTTATTATCAGACATAAAGTCCTCTCTTTGGCATTTCTGGCTCTTTGCAGTGTGGCTTATTAACATATATTACTGTCCTTCCTGTCCTCTATTTTTTAGCCATTTTAGCTATTGTTTCCCATATATGCATTTTATCTCTTTCTCTAAGTGCCTACTATGTGCCAGGTACTATGGATACAAATAGAGGCAAAAGTCAGTCCCTGCCCTCAAGGTGCTAATAGTCTAATGGGAGAGCAACAAAGAAACACGTTACAAGCAAGCTGTATACAGGAAAAACGTTTGGGAAATAATTAGGAGAGGGAAGGTGCTTGAATAAAGAAGAGATTGGGAAGTACTTCTTGTAGAGGATTGTATTTTAGTTGAGACTAGAAGGAAGCCAGGAAAGTCAGGAGGCAGATAGGAGGAGAGAGAGTACTGTAGATGTACCTGAAATATGTACACATCCTCACCTCTCCTTGTCACATCCCAGCTCATCCTATATAAGTACTGCATCCTATATAAGACCTATCCTTATCTCCCTAAACTAGTCCCTTTCCCAGAAATTATTTTATTCATCATATATTTTAATATATTACTTTATTATTCTTTATTCTGCATATATTTCAAATTTATTGATCTGTCTTCATGTTGTTGTGTTTTTTCCCAGTAGAATGTAAGGTTCTAGAGCCACTTACTAAATATTTTTTGAATCAGTGAATGAAGATAAACTATTAATCCATTTTTCTTATATATTTCCTTTAAAGCCATATTCTTCAATTGCCATCTTCCAGGGAAGTGGTTTACTTACAGTTCATATTCCTGATTTCAAAATCCAAACCAAAACAAAAAAAAATTCCTTGAATATTGATAAGAGAACACAACTTTATGGCCATGTATAAGAATGAGTTTGTGGCACAGCAGAACTGTTCTCCTTCCTGTTTAAATTTCGGTTTAAGGTCTTGTTGTGTAGGTAAATCTACTGCCACATGCATTCTTCTTCCCAGTCTTTGTAAGATTATTCTGTTGTCTTCAGCCTTGGTCCAGAAAACCAAAACAATACTTTACGCTTAACTCTGCCACCATCATCCTGTTCAAGTAGAGAAATATCATGTAGGCCCCCCTAGTCCTACAGACTTCAGAGTCCTTAGAGATAATTTGGGGGAGGTATGGGGGGGATAGGTTTGCTGCTTGTGATAACATTATCTGTTCTTGCTCTCCTGAATGAGTAGAGTCAGTGTATAAAGTTCAGTCTGGTCAATCTTTGAGGCATGTCTCTGTTACATGATTCAGGAAGACCTGTTTCCCCATTATCAGTGGTCAAGTGTCTGTCCTTGTGGAAAAGGGAGACTTCAGCCCCTGGAATTCTTCTTTCAGCTGGGGCCAATAAAGTCTTTTCTTGCTATCAGTGGCTGTAATTCCTTATTGGTCTTGTTATTAGTTTTTATTATTATTTATTTTTCATTCACCAGTTCATTTAGTGACAACTAAAATTTTGTTTATTATAATTTATTATTTGTCTATTATTATGATTATTATTATTATCATCATTAGTCTTTAGTTTGCAGCAGCCATCACTATATCAGAATCATAAGGGAAGTAGCTATTAGCATACACAGCATTTCCCCAGACTGTGTTCTGGGAGAATTCAGCACTAGATGAATAAGGGTTTCATGAGGAAAATGTTGGTGCCATTGATAGTTTTTCCTCTAGAATATTAAACATGAATTATGGAAATAGTAGAAATGTTTATTTCATATGGCAGCTTTCCAGAAAAAAAATTCACAAAATTAATTCAGTGTTTTTTTTCTTTAAAAGATTTTTTCTTCCTGTTTTGTCTCTGGGGTTTCCATACCTTCATGTCATCTGGATAAGTGCTTTCATGTTAGATCACTGTATTTCAAGCCTAAAATGGCCTAATGCAAGTTAGTTTGGGAAACTGGTGAAGAAAGTACCTAAAAGAAAATAAAGTGGGGTTTTTTTTCATGGTAGGTTTATTTGAGAATTGTAGAATTTGTGCAAAGGTAAGGGAAGTGGATGATGTCTATAAAGTAGAGGGTAGGGGGAGGAGAACAAGCGTATATTAAGCGCCTACTATGTCTCATTTGATCTTCACAATAACTCTGGGAGCTACATACTCTTAATATCTCCATTTTACAGTTAGGTACACAGAGGCAGACAGGAGTTAAGTGACTTCCCCATAGTCAACACAGCTAGTTGAGTGCCAGAAACTGCATTTGATTTCATGTCATCCTGACTCCAGATCTGTTTCTGTATGTATCCGCTGTACCACTTAGCTGCTACTAAGTATAGGTCAGTGAGCTTGACTTTTCTTGGGAAAATTCTAGAATGGATCATTAAAGAGTTGTTTAATAAACATCTCTAAAAGGAACCCATGATCACAGAGGGCTTTCTATGAAGAATAGGTCATGCCAGACTTTATTTCCTTTTTGTGACAGATTTACTCTGCTAGTCGATCAGGGCTAAGCTATATATCTCACCTAGATTTTAGCAAAGCATTTATAAAGTATTTCATATTGTACCTATAGAAAAGAAGGAGCAATGTGGACTGGACCGTGATACAGTTGGATGGATTTGGTTCTGGTTGAATGACTAGACTCAGGAGTAGTAATTAATGGTTCAGTTCAACCTGGCATTATTTCTCCCGAAGTTCCAGTGCTTAAAGTTATTTCTATTTGGCCCTCTATGATTTAACATTTTTATCAGTGGCTTAGATGAAGGCACAGGTGGTATGCTTTTCAGATTTTCAGATCACACAAACCTGGGAGGAGGGGGGAAATAGCTTTAGTGAGTGGTCAGTACCCCCATGCACTGAAGCATTTCCAGCAGATGGAACATAGATATAACTGTTTTTCCCCCCCTGTGGTGTCTTGCTCTGTTGTGGAACCTACTTGGATGACTGCATCAGTCTTGAGTGTAAGAAGAGAAATATAAAGTTTTATATTTGGTTTCAAAAAATCAATTTCATAGATCAAGATGGGGAGATAGCCTGGTTGGATAGCAGTTTATTTGAAAAAGATCTGGGGTTTTTGTGGATTATAAGCTCCACAGGAGTCAGCATCGTCATATAGAATCCATAAAAGCTCCTGAGATGTCTTGAGCTGCATTGAGACGTAGCAAGAAGGCAGTAGTCCCCTCTATACTCTGCCCCTTCCCGACTTCATCTGAAGTACAATGTTAAATTCTTCTACCACAGTTTAGAGAGGACATTGATAAGCTAGAAAATTCAGAGGAGTAAGACGATGTTCAAAGGTGAAGGAACTGGGGATGTTTAGGCTGGGGAGTTTGGGGACCAGAATGTTAGAGCTGTTTTCAAGGTTTAGAAGGGCTTTTCTGTGAAGGTGGGATTAGGCTTGCTATGTTATTCCTCAGAAGGCAAAGTCAAGAGCAATGGGTTAGAAGTTAGATAAAGGGGATTTTAGGTTTGTTGTCAAAGGGTCAGCAAAGGACTGGGAGGGAGCACGTTTTTAGTTTTTGTCTTAGTTACTTCTGACTCTTCATGACTCCATTTGGGTGGTGTTTTTTTTTGCGGGGGGAGGCAAAGATAACTGGAGTGGTTTGCCATTTCCTTCTCCAACTCATTTTGCAGATAAGGAAACCGAGACAAACAGAGTGAAATGACTTGCCCCAGGTCACACAGCTAGTAAGTGTCTGAGGTCTGATTTGAACTCTGGAAGACGATCTAGACCTCCACATTCTATCCAGTGCGCCACCTAGCTGCCCCTCTTGTTTTTAGTACTTTAATGATTTTTTTTAAGTCCTTTCAGATCAATATAAGATTTGAACACAGGTCTTTTGATGGCAACTGTAATGATCTTTCCCCACTACATCGTGTTGGTACCTGGAAGGAAGGAGAGAGAGAGGGGCAGAGATTAATTTGTGAAGAGTATTTTCAGGTGGCATTTGTAAATATGGAATAGATTGAGTGAAAGGTAGATTGGAAACTTCTGTATTTGTCATACCAATGACAATTTATTCTCATGGTGATATAAGGACAGTAGTAAAATGTGTGTATGTGTGGGTGGGTGGGTGGGTGGATGGGGGTAATACACCCATATATTTCGCTTATAAACTTGGAATGCATTCTCTGACAACTACGCATAGGCTCAGTGGTAAAAGTGGCCATACTGAGAGTCACATTTCCCTACCGCGACATAAAAGGGATACCGTTTTTGCAGAGAACTCTTGTAGCCAGGCAACTCACGTAACTAAGACTACAGGGCTACCATGTCTTTTTTCTTCTTATGGTATCCTTCCCCTAGTTTTGGCATCTCTGGCAGGTCACTGAGTTGGGCTCCTCAGGACTGTTCATCTCCACAGCTCAGCTCCCAGTAGTCAGGGCTGGCTCTCTTCATAATTCACTGTGGTTATTGTCATCAGACCTGCCTCTTGCCTTACTCTGGACTTGTGTTCTAGAGAGTATGCCCTGCTTTTCAAAGGGCCACCATGAATGTGGATAAACCATGGTTAGCCAATAGCTAACTACCCTCTAATTCCTTTTTCTTCTTCTTTTTCTTCTTCTTCTTTTTTTTTTTTTTTTTTAGTATCCAGGCTAAATTTATTTTTATTTTTTTACATTTTCTTTTTTAAAATTTCTTCTTTAAAAATAAGTTTATCATATTTAATTTAAAGTATTTTTTCACATTTTAATTTATTTTTATTTTTAATTTATGGAATAAAACAAGCATCTCTGTAACAGTATAATAAAGTAATAAAAAAGTAAAAAGTATTTAAAAAATCTCTCCCCATTTTTGTAATTTGAGATTAAAAAAATGAAGAAAATGAATTAATGATAGCTCTTGGTCTTAAAAATATCAAGGTAATATAGAGAGTTTGGTAAGTTGTTCAGTACTTTTAATGATTGTCAGCCACTGCCTGACACAAAAGATACATGGTTGCTGTATGATTGTGGTTCTTTGAACACCTCAGTCTCTGAAGAATCAATGTTGTGGGTAATGAAGGGATGCATGGGGGCAGGGATGCTTGAATGTCAGTAGGTTGTATCATATTTCCAGTTATTTCTTATGTGGTAGGAGTGGCACAAGAGTTGTGATCCAGGTAAAAGGATAACAAAGTCACATCTCAAGGGCTGTGCTGGTACCCACCAAATGTGAAAAGACTTAGACCAGCTGTTCTGAAAATTTTTAGTCTCAGGATTCCTTTACACTTTTAAAAATTATTGAGGATTCCAAAGAACTTTTGTTTATGTGAGTCATATTGATACTGTATTAGATATTAAAGCTGATAAATGTTTAAAATGTCTATTAATTTAAAAACATTAAAACCATTACAGATGAACATAAATAACTATTTTTTTAAAACCTAAAAAAAAAAATCCATGAGGAGAGTAGCAATGTTTTACACATTACAATATTTTTGCAAATCTTTTTAATATCTAGCTTCAAAGAAGACAGCTGGATGGTCATATTTGCTTCTGTATTCAATCTGTTGCAGTATACTATCTTGGTTGAAGTATTTGAAGAAGAAAAAGTAATTTAATAGGCAAATAATGTCTTAGTGTTATTATAAAAGTAGTTTTAACCTCACCGATCTCTTAGAAGGGCCTCAGGCACCCCCAGTTATCTGTGGACCACATTTTGAGAATCACTGACATAGATGAAAGCCCCAGCATGTTGCTGAGACTTTTTGTGGAAAATCAATAAGAGAATTTGTACTGGAATTGTGCAGGATGAGAAAATATGGAAAGGACGCAATCCATACTAATGGAGGGAGTCTCACAACAATGAGATCATGGCTCCATTGAAGTATGAAGTACAAGTTAGGGCACCACTACAATCTTGTCAATTTCTCAGACTCTAAACCTTCTTTCTTCTTTTCTCATACATGATTAGTTGTAAAATTCTTTAGATTTAATCTTCAGTTATTTCTAATATTCCTATGCCCTCATCTCTTTCTGCCTTCACTCTTTTATAGTAAATACAGCAAAAAATAAAAAAACCCAAAACAGGAGGCATTTTACCTAGACTTCTCCTTTTCATTTATCTCACTTTCCCTTTTATCATAGGTTTTGGTGTTATTTATATTCTCCCTATTAGATGATAAACTCCTTGAATTGGAGACCAGTGTAATATTTCTCTTCATTTCCTCAGAACCTAGTGCAGTGGGTTACATGTAGGAAGTGTATGGTTGATGTTTGTTTAATTATTAAATTCTTAATATTAATGTTTTATTCTGTATAGGACATGATTTCATTTTTGCCTGGGATTTGTACTTAAGCATATCGGCCTGGCTTGATCTGTCACTAATATAGTAAATACTTTTGTCTGTTTAGTGGCTGACAAAGTAAGAAATAAAGGTAGGTCTTCCGGAAAGATGGAAACATGATAGGACCTAGAAGAGTCACCATCTCCCCCAAATACTCCAGTAAGCTCTAAAAACTTGCCAGAAGGAATAACGATGAAAAAAGCCAAAGAAAAATGGTTAAAATATGATTCCTTTTCAAATGCAAGAATGTACAATAAGACTGCCAGAAACCATTAGAGGATCTGCATTCGTGCAAGCCAGGCTGCACATGCCTGAGTATATCCCAGGACACAAGGCCAGACCAATAACTGGGCAGCCCAGGGCCCGTGCAGCCCACACCTGAGCCACAGACAGAAAAAGGACCAGGGCAGTCCCTCAGAAGTCAAGCACTGTATATCTTGCAGAAGCCCTGTTACCTGTATAGTTTACAGCATCTAGTCGGGGTCTGTCAGAGTCACAGCAAAGGATGGAGCCAGTTCTGGGTTCAGTACTGTGCAAGGAAGAGACAGAAGGGACTAGAGACAAACCATAAAGTTAGCCATCAGGAGAATCTGAGCCCAAACCCAGGGATTCCTATGGAGGATGGGACCCAGTTTTAGCTAATAGCATCCAGGGGACCAAGTAGGGTCTGCCCACACCATCCAAAAGAATAGGAACAGAGCACGACTCAAGTACAAGGTCTGAATCTAGAACCTGAGATTGGAGAAAGGAGTAAACAGAAGAAAATGCCAAGTACAATAAACATGGTAGATTGAGAGGAGTCCAAGAAACAAACCCTAAAAAGAATAATGCTACAAGTCTTAAGTAGAACCTTAAAGAAAAGGATGACTTGGTAACAGGGACCATAAAAGTACCTGGATTAAATGAATTAACAAGGATACAAAATGCAATTTTAAATGAAATGAAAGCTGTAGAGAAAAGAATGTGGATGAATAATAGCTTAGAACAGACGGTGGTAAATGTTACCCAAGAAATTAATTCCCTGTTAATTAGAGAATGACGACTCCATGAGACAAGAAATACTTAAAAATTTGAAAAAAATAGAAGAACATGTAAAACATATTTATCAGAAGGGAATTAATGGAACTCTCTTCCTCCTCATCTCTGCCTCCTGGCTTCCCTGACTTCTTTAACTCTCTTCCTTCAAGTTAAAGTCCCACTTTCACCAAGAAATCTCTCCCAGTCTTCCTTAATGTTAGTGCCTTCTTCCTGAAAGGATCTCCTATTTACCCTGCATATATCCCATTTGTACATAGCTGTTTGCATGTTGGCTCCCCCACTAGTCTGTGAGCTCCTTGAGAACAGGGACTATCTTTTATTTTCTTAGAATCCCCAGGGATTAGTGCAGTGTCTGGCACATAGTAGGTGCTTCATAAATGCTAGTTGACTGATCAGAGGAAGGTCAACTATAGAACAAGTAATATAGGGATAGGAGGAAGAACTACGTATTAAAGGATTTAGAGAGTCTTAAAGACAAATGAGAATGAAGCAGAAATGGAACTAGAATGGAATTAGAAATAAAGTGGAAAGCAGAAAAAAAGATATAAAGAAGGTTTAAGAAATAGTGTAGGTAGGCATAAGTATCGTAGTATAAGTATATATTAGTATAGGTAGTATAGTATAGGTATATATTTAAATTCAATACATTCCTTATTCTTTTTTTAAATTAAGTTTTATGATGCCTTTTATTTTTATATAATAGCCATTTCTGGATATAATCCCTGTTGTTATACTGAAATCTCCCTTTTAACAAAGAAAGCCTAGTTTAACAAAAACGCCTGATAAAAGTACTACGTGACCAGGTCTGACAGTGTTCATTACATTTTGCCCTAGTGGTATTTCACACCTCTAGAGGAGGGGGAGATGTGTCATGATCAGTTCTCTGCAGTGGATTTTAGTTTTTCAGGTACTCAGAGTTAAGCTTTTTTGTGCGTGTGATCTTTTCATTTGTATTGTTGTCTTTTAGTTCTGGTTATTTCCCTTATATCAGACCATAGGAATTTTTATGATTCTCTTAACTCTTTAAATTAGGCATTGCATAATTACTGTAAAATATTATTCCATTCCATTCAGTGTATCCAGTCATTTCTCAATCAACAGGCACTCAATTTGTTTTCAGTTCTTTAAAGTTCTTTTCAGATGCAACAATTGTCCCTCTTACCTCTCCTCCCCTACCTATTGAGAAAGCAAGAGTAACAAAAGCCTTTATAAATATGTATTGTCAAGCAAAGTAAATTCCCAAATAAGCCAGGTCTGTCTCTCTATGTATGTATATGTGTGTATGTGTATACAGACAAATGTGTATGTATATATACACCCAAACACATATTGTTTGTCCTTCGTTTTCGAAAAGGACCAATGACGTCACTGGAATATTTTGACTTGTGTGTGAATTGGATTTAAGTGAGGCAGAGTTGCACAGAGTTGTCAGCCTCACTCTGTCTTCCTGCGCCATCAAAGTCCAGTGGAAAGACAAAAGTCAAGATGACTGAAGATGGCCTGGGATGCAGTGGATGACCTTGGTGTCTTCTCTGCATGACTAAGCAGGCCATCGTGGCTGTTGCGACAAATTGTTCTCATCTGCCCATTCTACAAGGGAAAGTCTTCACATGCTTGGGATAAATACCTCCCTAACTCACCAACTGGTTTGAGGCCGATCGGTTACCCTCCACCTGGTTTAGCCCGTCTTCCAAGATGGTTTGCTGGGGTGGGTCCATGCTACAGCTTCTTGGAACTCTAGGTAAGAGCGGGGTCAGTCGGGTAGACACCAAAGGTGAATGAGCAGCCCTGAAAACATACATACATAAGTGTGCATACATACACATATACACACGTGTGTGTATGTATACATACATACGTGTGTATGGGTGTGTGTATGTGTGTGTATATATGTATATGAATTGTGTGTGTATATTCATATACCCATACATATGTACGGTATGTATATACACACATCTGCACTACAGTCTCATCCCTCTCTTTCAGGAGGTGGGTGTCATGGTTCGTCATGAGTCCTGGAATATTGTTTGGTCATTGTATTATTTAAAATTTCTAAGTCTTTCAAATTTGTTTGCCTTTATAATATGTGGTTATTGTATAAATTGTCCTCCTGTTTTTGCTTTCTTCACTCTGTATCAGTTCATACAAGTCTTTTCTGGTTTCTCTGAAACCATCCCTGTCTTCATTTCCTACAGTATAACAATAGGATTCCATTACATTTATATACCAGAACTTGTTCAGCCATTTCCCAATTGATGGATACCCCATTAGTTTTCATTTAGGATTGCTTTCTGTCAAGGTTTATTTACTTAATTCTCACCATAGAAAATAATTTTACCTATTAGAACTATAACATGATTGATTTCTGGACTGCAGAGAACTGTTTTGAAATATACTTAATACTAAATATCACCTGCATTCTAGAATCTATCATTAGATCATAAAGTCTGACTTGATGTTTGTGAAAAATTCTGTCACCTCATTCAAATTTATGTCAAATCTTGACCTTATCAGCTTGTAATTGGGAGTGACTATTGGGATAAAAGTGAAAAATAGCATATTCATGTGCTAAACATGAAGAGGCAGAATTGACTTGTGATCTTCCATAACATCTTAATCTTTGCTACAACTATTTCTTAGTTGTAGAGGAGAGAAGACTAAAAGCCCATTTGGAAACTAAAAATAAGTAGCCCCTTTATAGTAAATACCCTTAAATAGACCAGAACATTTATGCAGAAGAGCAAACAATTGAGAAATGGCATAATCTTAGTTGGAGTTTGGTTGAGTAGGTTAAAATTATAGTCTTTCTTCCTGTGGCTCGTATAATGACTTAAATTTATTTTTAGTAGATATTGTACTGTTTACTTAAAGTAGCACGCTTGCGTTAGCTGGGCTTTACATGTACTCTGCTCTGATGAGTTTCCATTTTTATCTGTATATTTAATTATGTGAATGTCATCTAGCAAAAAAAAAAAAAAACCAAAAAACTTTTAAAAGTTACACAGAGTTCACATATTTTCATTTTGCTAAGCTCGGTGTCAAGGTACAGTGCAGGACCTGGATTCAGGAAGACCTGAGTTCAGATTCAACCTCAGATACTTCCTACCTGTGTAATCCTGATTATGTCACTTAACCTCTTTTTGCCTCTGTTTCCTCAACTGTAAAATGGGCATAATAATAGCAGCTACCTCTTAGGGTTGATGTGAGGATCAAATTAGGTAATAGTATTTACCACAGTGCCTGACACACAGTAGGCACTTAATAAAGGTTTATTCCTTCTCTCCTGTCACTCCCTCCTTACATTTTTCTGTTTAATAGGAAAAATTGTTCTTTTGGTACAGAGAAAAATGTTATTCTTTGGGGGGAAAAAAGCTCTAGAAGAACCTGCTATCATTGTTCTATAATTAATTTTGCTTCACATTTCTAAAAGAGGACTATACTTCAGCCCATGGGACCTCTGTGTTCAGTTTCTCCTATGTAAATCATAAAATGTGCAGCTATGTAATTACTGGAAAGCAAATATTGTTTTATTAAAAACCGTTAAAATATCTTCTAGTTGGTACACAAATGTGACAATATGGAAGTGATTTAAGATATAATTTTAAGTTGAAATTTTTTCTAGCATTAGACTTTAGACCTTATAAATATTAGATCTTATTTTTTAAAAAATTTAGCCTTTCATTCAGAGAAGAAATGATCAGAAATTTCACCTCACTGTCTATTCTGATGAGTGTCCCTTCAGTTGCTTTTCAGTTATACTTATTTTATCAGTAATGGCAAGAAAAAAGGTGATTGTATTGATTGAAAGGCAGGGCAATTAAAAGATAAAAGCCCCATTTCTCTTCCTGTGAGAGGGCCCTGGATATTTATGAGAAAATGTTATTTTCCTTTTCTACATATATACAGTACTAATAACCAGAATGCATAGGGAGCTATAGGTTTTACAAAAACTTCGCATCTATTATCTCACTTAATCTCCACAACAATCTTGAGAGATAGATGCCATTATTATTCCCATTTTACAGATGATGAATTTGAGGCTGAGAAAGTTTAACTGTCTTTCCTAGGGCTATTCAACCAGTAAATGTCTCAGATAGGATTTGAATTCAGGTCCTCCTGACTCCAAGTCTAGTACTCTATTTGCTATGCTCCCCTACATGTTTCAGACAGCAGAGATTTGATTCTAGGGTCAGTCTGTTAAGACAGATTTTTTAATTGCCCTTTCCACAGTGTTTCTCCCTTTGGCTTCATGGAAAATGGTCTGTTTAAATTAAATGAAGACCTGGCATGTTTGATTCTAGCTTTTTTTTTTTTTGAAAGGATCACCTGTAAAATAGAATGTTGATGAATTGGGATCTATTCCTCTTTACATAGAATTTTAAAACACGTGTATCACGTAAAATCTAGAGGACCAACTAAAGATGGTGCAGTTTTATCAGGTAAAGGTTAGACATACTGAGTTAGTCCGCTATCAATAGAAACCCTTACTCAAGAGTCTTGCTTTTCCCAAGGAATTTACCTAACAATACAATTGGGGTTCTTCTGACTTGTGTTCTTTTCATTCACATTATTGCTCTCCCTAGTTCTGGTTGCTTTATTCTGTCATTTATAAAAATCTTCTCGAGAGTTTCTGAATTCCTTTATATTCGTTGTTTCACATTGTTCAATTGTATTATAGTATGTTCACAAATCACAATTTTTTCTATCCATTTCTCAACTAGACAGCCACTTTGTTCTCATTCTTTTGCTATAGAAACATGCTGCTATGAATATTTTGATATATATGAGATACTTCTTTTGGTTTTTGACTTCCTTGAGATGTATGTGATACTAGTTTTCTTATGTCAAAGGGGATGATAGTTCAGTGACTTTCCTTGCGTAGTTCCAAATTGTTTTCTAGAAAGGTCGGGCCAAATCACAGCTCTCCCAACAATGTGTTTGGGTGCTTATCTTCCCATAACGTCTCCAGCATTTCTTTTTTTTCATTTTTGCCAATTTGATACAGCCTAATCAATTTTCCTTTCGCCTTTGGTTAATAAAACTGTCTCATTAGTCTGATATTATCCTATTTAGTTATTCTTTGTCACTAATAATTCTTCCTTTTTCCCTTTATTTAAAAAAGATGTATTATAAACACTAGTATTAAAATCAACAAAACAATTTACTGGTATCACCATTTACATTTAAATTAATTTCATTAAATGGAATAACATAAAAGGTTTTTATTCATTCCCTCTAAAACTGTTAGGATTCTTTGTTTCTACTCTTGTAGAATTGTGGTAAAGGTGAATTCTTTTGTTTTTGTTTTTCTTTTTGTTTATGCATTTATGATTTCTTCAAATACAGCTCTGAAAAACCAGGCTTTGATAAAATGCCCATTGTGATTCAAATGGGGGTACTTGACTATGCTTTTAAACCCAAATCTCTCTGGCTTTCACTGATTGGCCAGTAATAGGCGCCCCCCCCCTCCCCAAGTCCCACTTGCTCATTGTTTGGGTGTTGATGACTCAGAGTAGATCTACATAGCAATTCTTTCTGTTCTGCTGGAAACTTTGAGGGTCTTCTCCCTCCCAGATTCTTTATGAAGGCAAACTAGGCCAACTTTTGCCTCAATTTTTACTTAGCCTTTCATTACTGAATGGGCATTGCCTCAGACAAACTGTTATTTGGGAAAGACCTTAGCTTAAAAAGGCTAAGGTCTCCCATGGCATGGGGGGGCCATCTCTAGTCGTCTTGACCTATGTCTTAACACTGGACTCAGATGACTCTGGAGAAGAGGTGAGGCTGATGACTTTGCACTGCTTTGCCTCATTTAAATCCAGTTCACTTGCAGGTCAAGACATTACCCTGCTGATGTCATTGGTCCTGTTTGAGAACGAAGGAAGTGCAACAGCAACAACAAAGATGTTTCAAGATTTCTCTGTGTTTTTGCACTTACTGACCCTAATCACATCCTAGTATCCCATTATATTATTATACCACAATTTATTTAATCATCATGTGAGTATTGGTCAGCAGTTCTATTGCTGGGTCAAAGAGTAAATTATTATTGTAATTTAAAATGTGCTGTTGTAGTGCTGTACAAAAAGATGCTTCAAGTTTGTAATTGTGCCCTCAGTGACATGAGGGTGCCTATTTGTAGCTAACCTCGCCAGCTTTTTAATGGTTTTTAATTATTTTTTTTTCCAATTTGTTTGGTGTTGACTTAGTATCCAAAAGTTATTTTAATTTGCAACTTTTTGGTTTTTTGAATAATCAGGCATTTAAAAGTGATTATTAATAATTTATGCAGGGACAGCTAGGTGGTGCAGTGGATAGAGCACTGGCCCTCAAGTCAGGAGGACCTGAGTTCAAATCTGACCTCAGACACTTGACACTTACTAGCTGTGTGACCATGGGCAAGTCACTTAACCCCATTACCTAGCCAAAAAACCAAACCAAAACAAAAAAGTTTTAAAAAAAATTGTTTTGTATTTTGAAAATTGTTTGACTACTCATCAGACTGAGAGTTATCTTTTGAAATTTTTAAGAGTTCCTCATATATTTTCTGTATCAAATTTTTAACTGTTAGATTTGTCATAGATACATTTCCTAGGGGGAGAAAAATTTAAAACTCAAAAGCTTATGGAAGTGATTGTTGATAAATCAAAATAAATTAATAAAAAAATTTAAAAAAAGAAAGAAAAAAAAGGATACCTTTCCTAAAGCATTATTTTTCTTTTGATTATCTATCTTTATTGTGCAACTTAGAAGCAAAGTTTGGAGAGTCCTGGACCTATAGTTAAGAAGACCTGGCTTAGACATTTACTAACTGTGTGATGCCAGGCACACTTAAACACATTTAGCCTCAGCTTCTTCATCTATAAATTGGGGTTAATAATAGCACGTGCCTCACAGGGTTGTTGTAAGAATCTAATAATACAGAGGAAGGAGCTTTGAAAACTTTAAAACGCTATTATGTGTTATTATTAGGCATTTAAAATGTATATTTATCTTGTCTCTAATGTTTCCTTCTATTTGTTGAATAGGAAATAAAGTAATCTTCCCTCTACAATTGAGACAAATAAATTATTCCATTGTCTTTTCATCTTTTATTTTTTATTATGTTTATTATCCAGCTGGAATTCACTGAGGTACCTGGAAATAGATATGGGTCTAAACCCCATTGCTTACAAAATTGCCAATGTTTTCCTAAGAATATTTGTTAAATAATGAATCTTGTCTTCTGTTTTTGCTTCTGCATGTTCATCAAATACTGATCTTCTTTATAGTTCTGGTTATTACTAATATCTTCACAATTTAAATTTTCATTTTCATTTTCACCACTTCTCACTAAAAAGCTTTATGGTTCATAGAACTGTTATTCATCTAAAATCCATGACCAACAAACATTTTCTTTAAATCTTTTTTGTTTTCAGTACTTTATGCCCTCACTCCTACCTAAAATTAGGTTTCTAAATTTAATCTGTGAATCCCTCTAATTTAAATCCTTGTTGTGTTGAAGTTGCTCTGAATTAAAATCTCATTTAGTTTATTGTAAAGTCTTAGTGGAAATTTGAAGTGAAGTTGCTGTATATCTGTGAGGAAATAATAAATTCATTGGGTTTTGGATATGAAGAGGGGTGTAGTTGGCAGTGTGGTACCAACTTCTGTGAAAGTGGGAGAAAAATTGTTCCAAGTCTTTCAGACAGGAAAAAAAATCAATGTGGGGAGGTGACAACCTGCTGATTTGTATGGGGGGGATTGAAGGAAAGTTTTTAAATTCTCCTGTATGCAGTCAGATTGAAGACAGAAGGCATTGCTTACTACATTTTACTAGATTATGATTATCTATGGGGGCTGTCAAGATGGATGGAAAAATGTGTATGTCCTCATTTTGTCTGGTTTCCTGTCATGCCATATGGAAGATAAGTGTAATAATAGAGAAGTAATTGGATTTGCAATGAACCCATGACCAAAAATGGAATTCATTATGATTCTACTTCGGTTATGCTTAGCGAGCAGATGCAAAGTCTTTCCTAACAGTGATCAGTTAAAATAAAGTTCCTTCAATTGCTGTTTTTATTTGTCAGCTTTCATGTCTTATGAAGACAAGATGTTTCTAGAAAAAAAATGTATTTTTGAAAATATGTTTTGACATTTTCTTAATTTGTAAAATTTGTATTCTTTAATATTAAATGGGCATAATTTTAAATGATTTCATCACCGGAAGTAAGGTCTTGATTTTAAAGGATGGCTAGCTATATTAATCTGATTCAGTTCATTTCCTAAGAGGACTAAATTATAATTACATTTTCATTAATTTCCAATTTTATTCATTCTCACTTGGGGTCAAGATTAAATTATCTTCCACCTTCATAAGATGCTTTTTGGAACATGAGTGTCTGTCAGTGTGCAAAGAATAGAGGTTGATGTGGAAGGAGTACTTACTGGAACCATGGTATCAAAGGTTGATTATATGACTTTTGTGCAGTTCTTTGTGTATCAGTTTTTCTGCTCATAAAGTTAAGATGTACACTTCAGCAGATATTTTTCAAAATTTGAACCATGTTGGGGATTAAGACATGGCTTTGCTTTGAAATAGTATAATTCTCCAGCGGGTCAACCCAAATTTCATAAATTATTCTGAATATCTTGAGCTGTATTGTGATTAATAAAGCTTTGTTAGGTTTCCAGAAGAGTAAGTAGGATCATCAAAGGATCATGCAATATGTGATTAGTTAATAGAACAGGAGACATTTAGCCTGGAGAAGAAAAGAATAGGAGCTGGAAATGTTGGGGTCAGTTGTTATCTTCAAGTATTTGAAGAACTGTTATCTGGAAGATTTCTTCTGTTGGGCTTCAAAGGGCAGAACTAGGAGCAGTGTGAGTAGCAGTTGGAAAAAAAAAGGGCAAATTTAGTGTAAGGAAGAACTTCCTAAAATTAAAGCCTTTCCAAAGTGGAATCTGCTACATAGAGACATGGGGGAGCCTTCTTCTTTGAACATCTTTAAGTGAGATCTGTATGACCGTTGAGCAAATATTCAGTAAGCATTTATTGAACACAGGGCATCATGCTAGGCATCAGAAATACAAAAAGAAAAATGAATTATTCCTATCATCAAGGAATTTACGTTATATAGGGGGAGATGACATGCATGTATCCAATTCAGTAGAAGATACATACATGCCTGCATTTCAAAACAAAACAAAACAGCAACTTATTACTGGCAATATCAGGAATGTGACCTGAATCATGAGGGGAGCTAGAGATTCCAAGGGCCAAAGATGAGGAGGAGTAAGTAAATTCCAGGCATGGGACCTGTGTGAGAATCATGTAGGCAGAATATAGGAAATATCCAATGGGCAGATTTGGCTACAGTGTGGTGTTGAGGATAATAATGTGATATCCATGGAGCCAATCTGTGAATGGCTTTAAATGCCAGACAAGTGTTCTTATTTTATACTCAAGGCAACGTGGGGCCATGGAAGTTTAAGCAGAGGAGTCAGGCTGGTGCTTCAGGAATGCCACTTTGGCAGGTCTGTAGAGGGTGGATTGGAGAGGGGAGAGATTGGAGGTAGGGAGATCATTAAGATGATTGTTGGCATAGGTTAGGCAGGTGGTGTGAGAGTTTGGACTGCAGCGGTGGTTATGTGAATAGAATTAAGTGGAGAAATGAAAAGAGCCACTGTGGGGGTAGAAGTGAGAAGACTTAGCAATAATGAGGAGGGGCAGAGGTGAAAGGTAAAGGCTTATTCTGAGATTATGGACTTATGTGACAGACTCTCAAAGTATTAGTGAATCCAGATAGGAATTGGGAAGTTAAAGGTATGGGTTTTAGGGGAAAGTTAATGACTTCTATCTTGGACATATTAAATTTGAAATGTTTATGATACATCTAGGAGATGCCCAGAAGATAATTAATGGTGTAAACCTAGAACTCAGGAGAGAAAGATAGGCCTTAGTATTTAGTTCCAGATATCGTCTATATAGAGATGATAGGAAAATCCATTGGAGACAATGAGGTCACCAAGAAAGTAGTTATATAGGGAAGGTATATCTATCTATCTATCTATCTCTCTATCTATCTATCTATAGATAGATAGATATATATAGAGAGAAAGAGAGTATATGTATATGCTATTTTTTATATACTATGTAATAGGTACTTTATAGAGTATAGATATATACCATTGTGTATGTTTTGTTCAGTTGTGTCCGACTCTTGGTTACCCCACATGGGGTTTTCTTGGCAAAGATACTGGAGTGGTTTGCCATTCCCATCTCCAGTGGATTAGGGAAACAAAAGTTACGTGACTTGTCCAGAGTCACACAGCTAGTAAGTGTCTAAGGCCAGATTTGAACTCAGGTCTTCCTGATTCGAGGCCCAGTACTCTATCCACTGAGCCATCTAGTTGCCAATATTCTATATACTACATATTATGTACTTTATGGAGAATAGGTATATACTGTTTTCTCTATGTAAGTATATAAAGAAGTGCTTTGTACAGAGTTTATGGGGGAATCCTCACAATTTAGATGATGACTAGATAATTTAAGTGACTTTTCCACAGGTATTAAATGGGAGAGCCAGGATTCAAATACAGATTCTTTAACTCTTATCTTGGGGCAGCTAAGTGGCCTAGTGAATAGGGTGCTGTATGGGGCCCGGAGTCAGGAAGACTCATCTTCATGAGTTCAAATCTAGTATCAGACACTTACTAGCTGTGTGACCACGGTCAAGTCACTTAACCCTGTTTGCCTCAGTTTCCTTATCTGTCAAATGAGCTCAGGAAGAAAATGGCAAAGTCTGGTGAAGCCTATGGACCACTTCTCATAATAATACCTTTAAACGAATAAAATAAAATGCATAGGATTATAAAGAGAACCAATTATATTGAAATACAATGATCAACTTTTTTTTTTTTTTTAAGTTCAGAGACCTAGGTTAAGAAGACCTGTTCTCTGGATATTATGACAGAAGACAGCTTCAGTGACTGAGTGGAATTACAGGGAATAAATTTTTATGTAAAGAAGATCTTTTAAGTGATAGAACAGGTGGCCATCCAGAGAACATGCTTCTGGTCAAAGGAAACCTTCATTAAGAGTCCAGCTGTCTTAATCAAATTAGAATGGAGTCACATTATGAGTGCATTTAACTTATAGGAGTTTAGCTACATGTACTCTTGGCTAAAACAAAACTGAAAAAAAAAGACAAAGAAAAACAACAATTTGAATAATCCTGATGAGATTAAGCTTTTCCACTCAGTTAGCATGTGCCTGAGTAAATGTGAGATAAGAGACATAAATCTACCATACTTCAATTGCCTCAGTTTATGCATGCCTCTTATACTTGGTGTGAACATCTAGCTGTGCTGATTCTAACTCTGGAATGTGCTCTTAATCATATCCATTATTCTACTCAGAGTGATGGAGCTCTTAAGAGGAACACCTTTTATTGGCCTTCCTAGTTTTCTGGTCACCTAGAAAAACCTCTTGCTATTTTCCATTTGGATTGCTGTGTTCTCTTTTACCTCATTGTAAAGCAGAAGTACAAAACAGATAGGTGTTAGCGTAATCACCCTCTAATGGGTAAGCATGATTTTATGAAGCCCTTTCAGTTGTGTTTTTTTCCCCTAATCATTTTTCCTGCCATCCAAGTTCTTAATTTTTAAAAAAATCATTTTCTTATGTATGAGAAGTCTTAGTTACTTTGGTCTTCTTGATCCAGCTTAACTGGATGTGGCAAAAAATATATAATTTATGTTCATTGTTTTCATAGCAAATCTCTCAGAAGCGTCTGTTTTTTGCTACAGATTTTCTTTTCTTATAGAGTCTCTAGCTAGCACCTTTCTAACTGCAACTGTTTTTCGGGGTCTTTAAGAGTAATTTTGAATGTAAGCTGCCCCTCATCCTCACCTAGGATGTGTCTTGACTATAGATATATCTCATTACTTAAAGTGATCCGTAATATTTATTTTTAGTATATGGGGTTCTGAAGAAAAGGTGATGAACGTGGAAACCTGTTTGAAAAGACAGTCTGACAGGGTAAGGTCTGTCCTAAATGAGGGCTTCCTGCATTGAAAAAGAAGTTGTGCCAGATAAGGTCCATTATCACTTTAAAATATTTTTTATTCCATGATTCCATAATCCAGGTGATTGCTAGAAAATAGTTTTTTTATCCAAGAATTATACATTAATTATATAGAAAATGATTTTGAAGCTATATTGATTGAAATTATTTGAATATTCTGCATAATTATTTTTATTGAATAGTAACGAGTTCTACATGAGTAATCTCCACTTTATTCTTCAAAGCACCCTTAGAAATTGTATTGTAAAGTGGAGCTCTGTATAATGAATTATATTTCTTTTTAGGAATTATGTTAAGATTATGACAGTGCCAAGAATTTGGCACAAAATCATAGATATGGCTTGAAGTATGTCAGAAAAGAACACATAGAACGAACAACATATATTAAGTGCCTGCCATGATCCAGACAGCATACTAAGCACTTTACAAATATTATCTCATTTGATCCTCACAACAGCTGTTGAAGGTAAGTTCTATTATTTCCCCCATTTGACAGTTGAGGAGACTGAGGCAGACTGGGGTTGAGTGATTTAGCCATGGTCCCACAGCTAGTAGGTTATCTGAGGCTGGATTTGAACACAGGTTTTCCTGTCTTCGAACTCAGTGCTCTATAAACTGCAGTACCTAGCTGCCCTGTTATTTTATTTAAAATAGTTAAGGTTATGTTCCATATTTTATAAAACAAGCTTAAAGGACATACTAAATTTTGCACATTGATTATAAGAGGCCACAATGTGCAGCAAATGTACATACATTCCACAAAAATACAACTCTACTGCATCATAGTCAATCATGAGCTACTTGCAATGTACGTGTAAGATACAGTCATAAATTCTAATGAAGATATTCTCTTGAGTCCTTAAAATTTAGAGCTTGGAAGGTTAGAGGGGGAGATTCCTAGCAGAGTTGAGATTTGATGCTTTTATTCTGCATACAATTTACTGTAGGAATGATTCTAAGTCATTCTTACTTTTTTAATATTTGAAGGTATCATTAACTACTCAGGAATGTTTGAAAAACTGGAGTCTTTTGTATCTGTTTTCCTTTTTCACCAACTTTTCGTGAACCCAACCTACTTGAAAACAAACAGAATCATAGATATGATTAGCAATGTGGCATAAAAGCAATTATATTTTCGAGGATTACTTTGAATAACAAAATAAGTTTTGTCTGAAAGGAGCAGCTGGAAGGGCATTTAGGAAAAGAGGAGGGAGGGACATTCCCACCCTTTTCTTGATTGCCACGGATTTTTATGGCATAATTGTATGCATACTGGCCTCAGGGATTTTTTTTTAAACTACCACCTGGCAGGACCACTTCTATTTTTCATCTTCCTGGGTCACTCCATGCATTACTAGCACAGCATGGAATTTGGCTTCATAAACCATGAAATGAATGGGTAGATTGGGGAAGATGCATAAGGTAGGCATTGTGTGTGCAGAGTGGGTGAAATTCAAAACAGGGAAGTGTGGGACTGCCTCTAATCACGTCTTTGAGCATATATCCTCAACACACTCATTAAATTCCTTTATAACAGTGAAATTTATGTCTTATAATGAAAATAAAGTGCATTGACCATTGTTTTTCTTTGAAATTTACTAAGAACTAGGCTGTGAAGTAGGAGGAGGTAATTAGTTTTGATTTTCTGCCAGGTGTCCATTGAAGTGGATTATTCCTCTTTATTCCTGGTTAAATGGTCAAGGGTCTAAGTAGATTGTACTTGACTTGAACCTTTCCCTACCTTTCTTCCTTCTGCTTTTTAAAAAATTGCTTACAGAGCTAATCTGGTACTTCTTTCTACTTCTAACCTAAGCAGAAATCTTTCTTGGGATATTCAGACAGGAATGACATTTGGATTTGTGCCCAGACACTGCATTTGATTGGCTTTATGTATGGCATTAATTTGACAGCTGCCATAGGAGGTCCAGGATATAATTTAAAACCTTATTTGCATCTTGAAAGTATTCCATTTCCCTCATTGGTTCCATGTAATTATTTTGCAAAATAACTAAAATGTTTCTGAAATGACAAAAATTGAAGTTAAGAATGATAAAATTATTAAGGCAAACCATTCTCTGGTTTCAGCATTGTTGCTTTTTTATACTTGTCTCTGGTTGTAATCTTATGGTGTAGAAAGTAGCACTTCTGATAACAGAATGGTAATCTCAGTAGATAGAAAATAAGATGAAATGGTTTCTAGGACTAAGATATAAATATTATCCCAAGTGAAGATAATATTTTTAAAATAGCATCTGGCACTTAGTAGGGGCTTAATAAATGCTTTCCCTCTCCCTCTCTGCTTTATTTGGTAGATTATTTAGGATAAATTGTTTAACCTCTGCCTGTACCTGTCTAAAGTCGTGATAGTGTTTTTTCTCATATGCTAGTATTGAGAAGAAAAAAAAAAGAGCATATTGTCTTAGTGCAGACTTATATTCAGAATACCAAAGTCCAGTACTGTACATCTAAACATGGCCCATACAAGACAGTAAAACGAGCTAACTTCATTGTGGAAAGATAGGTAACAATAGGAAGGGTAGTCAAAGAAGATGATGAAAACAGGTCAGGTTGTGGTCACCCTCCCAAACCAGTCAAGTCTGGTGGGTTTTTATAGGGTTCTTATCTGGTTTTAGGAGGACCCAGCATTGGGGGAAAGAAGTAAGAAACCTGGATCTGGGGAATTGTCCTGATTCATGCTAGTAGGGGGAATTGTTAGCGTTGGTGTTATTCAGACTGCCAACCTAAGCTGGAGAAAGGGCTTTGAGCCAGTACTGCTGATTTTTCCTACTCTGACAAAAGGGACTCAGATTTTTATTTGAGCTACCCTAAGTCTTCATTTAGCAGGTTGAGGTGGCTACCAGAATAATTTAAAAAATCTTATCTTTTGGGGGAAGGAAGGGAACTAAAAATATATGCATGTGTGTGTTTATACATACATATCTGTCCATCCATTTATCTATCCATCCATCCATCTACCCACCCATCCCTCCATCCACCCCTCCATCTATCCCTCTATCTAGCTCTCTATCTGATATGTCCGTATGTCTTTCTGTCTGTCTGTCTGTCAGTCTATCCGTCTATCAGTTTACACATATGCAGCTAGGTGGCACAGTGGATAGAACACTGGGCCTGGAATCAGGAAGAACTGAGTACAAATGTAGCCTCAGACACTTACTAGCTGTGTGACCCCCTGGCTAAGTTATTTAACCCTGTTTGCCTCAGTTTCCTCATCTGTAAAATGAACTGGAGAAGGAAATGGGAAACTACTCAACTATCTTGGCCACAAAAACCTCAAAGGAGGACATGAAGAGTTAGACATAACTGAACAATATACATACATACAAACATACATGTGGATGTGTCTGTCTATCTGTCTGTCTTTCTTTCTTTCTTAGCCCTGAGTTCATGAAGCTTCTGCAGCATGCAGATTGTTTTATCAGTTTGTCTTTACACAGTTTCCGTCTAGATGAGATGTTTCTTTTGTTTTTTGTTTTGTTTTTTTTTTTAGTGAAAAAATTTTACCTTCTATGTATCAAGAGAACTAGAATCCTTACAACAAATTACTTATCAAAGTCTATGTCACATTTAGATAGCCATTTTTCTTTTTGTTTGTTTGTTTATTTTTTTTTTTTAAGGCAATTGGGGTTAAGTGACTTGCCCAGGGTCACACAGCTAGTATGTGTCAAGTGTTTGGTCTGAGGCTGTATTTGAACTCAGGTCCTCCTGACTTCAGGGCCAGTGCTCTATCCACTGCGCCACCTAGCTGCCCCTTGGATAGCCATTTTTCAAAAGTGATTCATACGTAGACTTGATTAAGTGAAAATTTGGTGCTGTGGAAAGAGTGGCAGAATTTTGAATTAGAGGACCTTGGTTCCAACCCTTATGCTGTTACTATGTCTGACATTAAGGAAGTCACCTAATCTCTCTTGGCTTCAGTTTTCTCATCTGTTGAAAAGTGAGGGAGTTTTTGACTAGGTCACCTAGAGGAGGTGAGGTCCTTTCTAACTCTCAGTCTGTGATCTTAAGAATTAACTCATGTTCTGTAATGAAAGCCCTCAAGAACTTTTCAGGTTATCAGTAAAAACTTAAAATTCCAGCGAAAACCTTGACTTACTGATTTTCCCACTTTGTCAATCTAGGCCATCTTCCCTCTCTGCTTCTAGTGAAGAGTGACCAAATTATGTGACTTTGGTAATATAGACTCAGAGAACAAATCAGCTTTTTTGCATACTTTGTGACTTTAACTTATAGTAAGGTTGTTGTCTATTAGCCACTCCCCGCCACCACTATCACACCCCCTCAGACTTTTTCAGATAAACTCCTATGAAGCCACAATTGGAGGATGAGTTTTTTTAATCTAAATGTAAGGCTTTACATTTATTCCTATTAAATTTCATCATATTAGATTGGGCCCAGCACTTGAACCTGGCTCTTTCATTTAAAACTTTAGCAGTCCATTTAGTCTTTGACATACCTGATAAGCATGCTGTCCATGCCAGGTCAGTGGTTTTTATTTTTATTTCATCATTTTTACCATTGAGATCCCAGTGTGGAAATTCCTTCTACTGGTGCAGTTCAGCATTTCGTCTTTAATTTACAGGTTGGTTTAATAACTTACAGCTTGGGGCACTCAGAGGTTAATAATTATAACAACAACTAACATTTATGCAGCACTTACTATGTGTCAGGAACTGTGCTAAGTGCTGTTATCGTATTTGATCTTCACAATAATCCTGAGAGGTGTTATCCCCATTTTACAGATGAGGCAACTGAGGCAAATAACGGCTAAGTGTCTTGCCTAGAATCATAAAGCTAGTAAGTGTCTGAGGCTGGATTTGAACTCAAGTCTAGCTGACGCCAGGACCAGCAAGCACTCTATCCATTGGGCCATGTGGTAACTTGCTAAGGGTTATATAGCTAGTATGTGTCAGATGTAGGACTCTATTCCAGCTCTTTCTGACTCCAAGGCTAGATATCTCTCAAATTCTGGATAAAAAATTTTAATAACACAGGCAGGACCAGACAAATTCATCTTCGGGGTTTGCCATTAGAATCCTCCTGTCCTTGAAGAAGCCATGCTGACTCTCGGTTATCACTTGATTATCACATTCCTTTCCTGCATATCCGCTAACAATTGCTTTAATGATAAATATGCCATACGGGCAAGTAGTTGATACAGTGCTGGGCCAGGAGACAGGAAGATCTGAATGCAAATATGGCCTCAGACATTTAATGGTTGTTTGATCCTGGGCAGGTCACTTAACCTCTGCCTGCCTCAGTTTCTTCATCTATAAAATGAGGATAGTAATAGTACTGCCTCCCAGGGTTGTTATGAGGATCAAATGAGAAAACACGTATAAAACACTTAACACAGTGCTTGGCACATGGTATGGGATCTATGTAAATGTTAGCTGCTGCTGCTGCTATTACTACTACTAGGAATTGAAGTCAGTTTCACTGGCTTATGAGATTCCATTCTTCTTCTTTTCAGGGGAAGGGTAGGGCAGAAGGAACCAAGCATTTAAACAAGGCTTTATTAAGCATGTACTCATTGCGGGGTACTGGGAATACTAATACATAGCATTGAGTAGTCATCTCTAATGAGGATATTATACCTTACATTATACCTATACAATACATTATATTGGGGCAGACGAATTAGGATCTCTCTGCCCTTCCCTAATCCTGCAGTACTTCTCACAGTCTCCAGGATCGATCCTTCAGAGATTGTTGATAATAGGCTCACAGTCACACAACTTTCCTGAAAGGTGTAAAGGATATGAGATCTCTTTGGTTACAGAAGAAAAGAATAAAATAAGGCATTTGACTCAGTGTCAAACACATTCCTAAAGGCAGTCTTCTAGGAAGGCAGCTTTTACATCAGAATTGTACAAGATTCCATTTTTAAGATAAATGCAATCAGAGATAACAACTGTATAGTGACTCTGATTATCAGTATTTTTTGCTGTTGTTGTTCAGTTGTGTCTGACTCTTTGTGACTCCATTTGGGGTTTTCTTGGCAAAGATACTTGAGTGGTTCCCCATTTCCTTCTCCAGCTCATTTTTATAGATGAGGAAACTAAGGCACACAGGGTAAAGTGACTTGCCCAGGGTCACACATCTAGTGTCTGAGGCCACGTTTGAACTCAGGTCTTCCTGACTTCAGGCCTGGCATTTTATCCGCTGTGCCACTTTGATGCTTGATCAGTATGTAATGTGGCATAAAATGAGGAATATGTATGTTTTCCAAAGGAGTTCAGCAGTTCATTAGAGATGTGGATTCTCATAGTGCTGTCAGATTTAGAGCTGGGGAAGGAACCTTCAGAATCATTTAGTTCAATAAATCATGTAAGATTACAAAGGAAACCAATTATATTGAAATACAATTGCCAGGATACTTAAATTCTTAAGAACACCTGGTTTTGATTAGTATGGTTGGATGGGCAAGCCAGCAAGTTATTCTACCAACCCATATTTGAGGACAGGCATTGCAGATACATAATAAGCTAGTTCCAATTGAATAGGAGGAAGTGAGTAAATGTGATTGCATTTGAGAAATTTTTCAGTGTATTTGGTGGTACCCAAATGTTCCCTGACATACAATCATCTTTTAAATTACAGTATTCTTCCTGCTGATGACATGGGTTGGAACTGACTCAAGCCAGTCCCCTGGTGGTTTCTGTTTGATTGTTGTTGTCATTGAGTCGTTTCTGTCGTGTATGACTCTGTGACTCCATGTGGGCTTATCTTGGCAAAGACACTGGAGTGATTTGCCATTTCCTTCTCCAGGTCGTTTTACAGATGAGAAAACTGAGGCAAACAGGGTTAAGTGACTTGCTCAGGGTCACACAGCTAGTAAATGTCTGAGGCTAGATTTGAACTCAGGAAGAGGAATCTTCCTGACTCCAGGCCCTGCACTCTGTCCATTGAGCCACCTATCTGTCCTACTCTATTTGATACTGGAACAATATGAGACACTCATAGATCATTCAGTAGCTAACAAAAGGAAATTTACTTGGCCAAAGCAACAGAAGGATATTCACCAAGGTTATGCTATGAGGACATGAGTTGATTAAGTTGAGCTAAGCTCCCTTGCCTGAATTACCTATTGTGGTCTACCAGCCGAGTATCACTGTGTAGCTGGATCTCTTTGTGGTTGCTTTGTACTTGAGAGACCAAGAAATGATGTCAATAACCTGAACTTTTAGTCCCCTGAGCTAATCAAATCTCAACGATGACTTTAGTACCTTTTATGGAAAAACTACTGCATAAGAGCAGGGGCTAGGATATTGCTCCCACCACAAGTACTATGTGATACATGGGATCTATAACTTCTGAAGAATCAAAATTATAGGACAACAGGGAGCAACATATTTGTTTTCTTTAAAATCAAGCTTAAGAGAAACAAACAAAATACTCTCAACCCAGTAAATACTGCTCTCTATTCCCTGCCACAGGTGACAAGATATACTTCATACCACACCTATAGTCTATCACCTTTCTTCTGAGAAGGGAAAGACATGTTATGCTGAAATAATGATTGGTGGGCAACCGCAGTGATCAGAATTATGTGAACTTTCAATATTGTTTCCCCTTTATTTGTTCTGTTCGCTGGGTAAGTTGTTCTCTTGGCCCTGCATACTTTGCATCCATTCCAATAAGTCTTCCCAGGATTCTCTGAATTTGTCATATTCATTGTGCTTTAAAGCACAATAATATTCCATTATTACCCATTCTCCAGTCAGCAGACATACACTCTGCTTCCAGTACTTTGCAACTACCAGAAAAAAAGTGGTATATTTCTAATGATCATCTGAAAATTACTCATGGCATAAAGGATTTCCACCAGAAAATGTATTAGAAAAAAAAAGTGGCCTGGGGTCCTTGAGCAAGAGTGAGAAGGATCAGATGGATAACTCCAATATTCCACTGGCTTCCACAGAATGTTAAAACACCTATGAGATGACCCTCAGCTTTTGGGGTAGATCCTTTAAGGGTGATTTCTGAGACAATAATCATACAAGATGAGGAGGTATGTAGATTATACTTGTGATCTGCACTAACAGAAGTGAGATCCCAGATCTGTTAAAGTAGTGACTTGTTCTCTTTGCTTCCACTTAACTTCAGTAGTTTCTATATATATTTTTTCCGTAATAAAGATCCTTCATTTTACACATTTTACTATTCTTGGAGAAGTGGGTTTGTTTTTTTCGGTGCTGAGACAAAGCTCTTAACATTTTTCTTAAAAATATATAATGGCTGTACAGTATACTACTTTTCCTCCCTTGTTTGCAATAAAGATATGGTTCTATAACCTGTTTTTTTTTTAGTAATTTTTAAAAAAGACACAGCAATAAATGAATGCCTGTGTTAGTCTTTTGAGTCTCAGCAAACAGTCCAGTAAGGTGTCTTTAATTTTTTTTAATGCCTATCATCTTTTATTACTTTGGATATTTTCTATTTTAAGTAATAAATTTCATATATAATTCTCTGTTGGCAAATGACCTTATGGTGGAAGAACTTCAAGGCTTGAACTGGAAAGCGAATCTAGAGAGAGTTTAGGTATCAGTACTATTATTTATTAACCTTTGTCTATGAAACTTTCTCTGCTTTTCTACCCAGGTTTTACAGTTCTTCTGATCCTTTAGCTAATAGGTCTAGGTTGAGTGAGGGCTGCTTAGTGACTCCCTAAGCTCTTATGACCTGCTGCCTAAGATGGAGATAGAGTTGGGGACCAGAAGATACGCAATGCCAGACCTGCTCTTGACAATGTAATTCTCATTTTCCTTGCCAGAGGAACACGAGCCAGTTAACCACTTTGACTGCTCAGTAAGAACCCTACGAGGTTTTTAAGTTAACGGTGTGCTCTCTCTTTGTCTCTCTGTCTCTCTGTGTGTGTGTGTCTCTCTCTCTGTCTCTGTTTCTGTCCGTCTCTGTCTCTCTCTCCCCCTCCTTTCTTCTCTGGAGTAGACCTGGACTTCAAAAAAAAAAAGAAAATGGAGAATGAGTAGAGACCCCCTAAGTCATTACACTTCAATTACTGAAAAATGTGATGACAATACCTACAGTATCTAACTTATATAGGGTTTTTGTGAGGATCAAACGATGTAATTTAGTGTTTTGCCAGTTTTAAAATACCATATAATTGTCAGATATTATTGAAATGAAACATTCTGATTTTTTTAAAGTTTAGAAAAGTAGTGACATCATGTTAGGGTAGTTAGTAAATAAACTTAAGCAATGTTATAAAAATGACTTTTTTGTATAGCCTTGAGTTGGGATGGAAATAAGTCAGGTGAAGGTAAAACTTTTGTGACAGCTGTCAGTTGGCATCTGTAAGAGCCATGCATCTGTCTGTATGACTTCTGGCCCCAAGGCAAGATTAAATATATAATTGCACCACAACTCTGGCTAATGCAAAAAAACAAAACAAAACAAAAACAAAACCATACACACACACACACACACACACACAAAAAAAAAACCAAACCAGGTAGTAGTAGTAGTTTGCTGTCATAGAAGCTAACATTAATATAGTGCTTACTTATAGAGCTATGCTAAGCACTTTAAGAAATATTATCTCATTTGATCCTCACAAAAAAACCTTGGGAAGATAGGTGCTGTTATTATCCTTGTTTTACAGATGAGGAAACTGAGGCAAACAGATTAAATGAATTGCTCGGGGACACAGAACGAGTAAGCATCTGAGGCCAAATTTGAACTCTGATCTTCTTAACTTCAGGTCCAATGCTATACCCACAGTGAGGAAAACCTGCTTTATGGATGTAGTATTTTAGTCTTGATGTACAGTAGATTTTTTAAGTTGTGTTAACATTTTATAAGGTTGAGCTGGTACTTATGAAATATGAAGATTCACATTTTGTTTTCTTACCTAATGTCATTTATGTAGCATAGTTTCACAGATGTTGCAATGCAATCTTGTGTCTTCTATATTATTTCCTGTATCTAATAATTAAATTTCTTCTACCTTTTATGGTGAAATTTCTTTCAGCAAAGCATGTTGCTGCAATGTATCTTCTCTTTGAATAGAGGTATTACTTAACCTTTGTGTATAATTTTTTTCTAAATATGTTGGGTTATGTTAATGTTCATCTTAAAGAGTAGAAATATTCACAGACAGCTTGGCAGGCATTAGAGTAATTTTTTATTTGATCACTTCTTACCCTCCTCCAGCGTCTTCTTTCCTCTCAACAGCATCAATAATAACAAAACTCGCCGAGCAAGGTATAATGCAACCCTGAGGATTGTTAAAATAGAAACTACTTAGTTTCAGGTGTCCTTTAGTGACTTCTTCATTTCTGTGCCCTAGTAGATTATGAAACTTATAAAAGAAAATTTTAATGTATTGAAGCAATGGTTTTATAAAACCCATGCATTAAATCTTTAAAAGTGATTTTTAAAAAAAGCCTATTCTAAAATGTACCAAGACACATAAGGCTAATTTTTTAAAAAATTCTGTTTTGGATCAGTTTTATTTTGAATGTGTTATAACTTTCATCATGAAAATGATTTGATTATTTGCACTCCCTCCACTTCTCTTACCTTCCCTTCTCATCCTTCCTCTCTTCGTCTGTCTTTTGTTGTTGTTGTTCAGTCATTTCAATAGTGCCCCGCTCTACTTCACTCCTTTTGGGGTCTTCTTCGCAAAATATTGGAATGGTTTGCCATTTCCTTTTTCAGCTCATTTTATAGATGAGAAACTGAGGCAAACAGGGTTAAGTGACTTGTCCAGGGTCACAGGGTTAGTAAGGCCAGAGTTGAACTCAGGAAGAGGAGTCTTCCTGATTCCAGACCCAGCACTCTATCCATGTGCCTTCTCTTTCTCCACCACTCCCTTTTCCTTCTCCTTCTGCCATCATCCCCTTTCTTTCTCTTTATCCGTCCCTATCATCCTCTTCCCCCTCTCTCCTTTTTCTTCCCTTTTCCCTCACCCTCAATTTTCTTCACTCCCTTGCTCTGCCCCCCCCCCAAGTACAGTCAAATCCAGCTGCAGATCAGCATTGGAATTTTAACCTGTTGCAATTTACCAACCTGGTTGGGTTCACATCTCCTGGGGAAGCCTGGTGGCTCACCATATTGGTGCCAGGCTTCTTAGCTCTACTTCTAAACTCAAGGGATCCACCCGCCTCAGCCATCTCAGCAACAGGGACTGCAGGTATTTGTCGCCACATATTTGCTTTTAATAAATGTTTTTAATAGGGAATAATGCTGGATGTTGTAGCTTGCTTTTTATTAGATGCTTTACCACAATATTCTTTTCCTCCCTGGTTTTACAGAAACTAGTGTAGATGCAGGAATTGTTTTAGTTCGTCATCTTGTCACTTGAAAGATTTAAGAGTTTGATTTATTTTTTCCCAATTGGGAGTTTTTGTTGTTGTTGAACACTTTATAATTTTTGTGGACCCATTGAACATTTTTTTTAATTTAGGGAATATTTTAGGATCATTAGCAGTAAACTCACTGGAGATAGCTATCATCTCATGTGTTTGGGATTTGGTAATCTAAATAGGTTCATTGTCAGAGTCTTAGTTGTTAATACTCCAACTTTTCTTGTCTCTGTAGATTTCTTTAATATCTAAAAGAGGCATTGGTACAGAAATATTTGTAGTAAGGATGACAAGCCAGGAAAGCATCAGACTATTGATGGATACAGATTTTGTTTTTACATATACTCTGCCAGGACAAACTGACCATCACCTAATTCTGCTTTTCAGTGAATGATTATAAGCCAGAAAAAGTGCAGAGTATTTAATCATGTGAAAAATTTTAGCCAGTCTCTAAGGATCATCTCAGTTAGTTTATGCCTGCTGTCAAATACTCCAGGCTTAGATGGCATGCTAATTAGATTTGTGGATGATATGAAGCTAGGAGGGTAGCTAACAGACCAATAATAATCTAAATTTAAAAGAATACTTAATAGGAATCCTAAAATGTCATGTAGATGCCACTTAATAGTACTAATAAGTAGCATCTATATGACATTTTAGGATTTGTAAAACACTTTTAAAACATTTTATTTGATCCTCACAACAATCCTGGGAGATAGGTACTGTTACTAAGTCCATTTTATAGAAGAGGAAATTGAGGCAGATAGAAGTTAAGTGACTTGTCAAGGGTCACACAACTACTCAGTGTCTGAGGCTGAATTTGAACCCCAGGTCTTGTGCTCTATCCACTGCACTAACTGCCTAATGTAAATATAAAGATGCACATTTGTGATAAAAAAATAAATCCCTGGTACAAAAATGTCAGATGTTTGGATAGGGAAAGAGTTTATGACCAAACAAGAAATAGAGAAGATCACAGGAAGTAAAGTGGATAATTTTGATTATATGAAATTTAAAAGTCTTTGTAGGAACAAAACTAATGCAGCCAAAATTAAAAGGAAAACAGGAAACTGGGGGAAAGTTTTATAGCAAGTTTCTCTGATAAAGACTTCATTTCTCAAATATATAGGGAATTGAGCCAAATTTATAAAAATATTTCATTCCCCATTTGGTAAGTGGTCTCCAAGAATATGAACAGTTTTCAGAAGAAATCAAAGCTATTAATAGTCACATGAAAAAACTACTGATTAGAGAAATGCAAATTAAAACAACTCTGAGATACCAACTCACATCTATCAGATTAGCTTACCTGACAGGAAAGGAAAAAGACAAGTGCTGGAAGGGAATGTGGAAAAACTGGGCACTTAATGCACTGTTAGTGGAACTGTGAACTGGTCCAACCATTCTGATGAACAGTTTGGAACTATGTCAAAAGGACTAAAACTATGCATATCCTTTGACCCACTACTAGGTTTGTATCTAAAACAGATCAAAGAAAAGGCAAAAGGATCTATTTGTACAAAAATATTTATAGCAGCTCTTTTTGTGGTGGCAGTGAGTTGGAAATTGAGGGCATGCCTGTCAGTTGGAGAATGGTTGACAAGTTGTGGTATATGATTGTGATGGAATACTACAGTTCTGAAAGTAATGACAAAGGGCATGGTTTCAGAAAAGCCTGGGAAGATTTATATGAGCTGATGAAAAGTGAAATGCATATAACCAGTAGAACATTGTAGACAGCACCAGCAGTAATCTAAGGATGGTCAGTTGTGAAAGACTTAGCTACTCTGATCAAGGCGATGATCCAAGACAATTCCAAAGGACCCTCAATGAAAATTACCATCCAATTCCAGAAACAAAACTGATAAACTCTGAGTATAAGTTGAAGCACGCTTTTTAAGGTTACTTTATTTTTGTTTGTTTGTGTGTGTGTTTTCTTTTGTAACATGCCTAATATGGAAATGTTTTTCATGACTACACATGTGTAATTAATATATTGCTTGCCTTCTCGAGGGGTGGAGAGAACTTGTAACTCAAAATTTAAAAAAAAGAATATTAAAAACTTCACATGTAATTAGGAAATATCTAATGAAATAAATAAAATATATTCAAATAAAAACAAGAAATCTCTGGTACAAGTAAAAGATGGAGAAGAGTGAGGCTAGCTAGGCCTCTGGGGGGAGAAAATTTTAGTAGACTTCAAGTTCAGTATGAGTCAGAAGTATGACGTGCAGTCAAAAAGCCTAATGAAATTTTAGATTGCATTAAGAGAGATTCAGTTACCCAAGGGAAGTTAGTAATAACTACATCACCACATTTGGGAGGGAGGTATGTTTTAGGAAATACAAAATAGAACACATCACTGGGACTGCTGGGATAGTAAGCAAACCGGATCCCCTAGTATATAAGGATGAGCTAGACAAACCAGAGATGTTAAGTTTTTCCCCCCCACATTAAACTGTTTTAATGGTCTCAAAATTCTGTGACAGATTTTTGGTCAAGTTGTTTCCATTTAAAAATTACTGAGAATAGATGTTTGGGGTGTGGGCTGTATATGATAATAATAGCTAATAATAATAGCGAACATTTATGTAGTGCTTACTGTGTGCTGGGCACCATCCCATGTGCTTTACAATTATTTTCACATTTCATTATTATCACAACAACCCTGGGAGGTAGGTGCTATTTTTCTCCCCATTTTACAGATGAGGAAATTGAGGCAAAAAGAGGTAAAGTGACTTGTTCAGGGTCGCACAGCTAATAAGTGTCTGAAGCCAAATTTGAACTCGGGTCTTCCTTACTCTAGGCCCAAGCTGTGTTCACTGTGCTATCTAACCACCCTGTGGAAGAAGAGTTTGGCTTATTCCTCTTGTCCCTGGTGGGAAGAAGTAGGAAAAACATTCTTCAGCGTTGACAGTCCCCATCTTTTCTCATCTCCCCCAATTTGCATGATAAGTGGTACCTAGTGTTTTTAATTTGCGTTTCTCTTTCACTAGTAATTCAGTGATATGGAATGTATTTTCATTTGTTCATTTGTACTTTGCATTTCTTCTTTTGAAGAATCATTCATATCCTTTGACTACTTGCCCGTTGGGTGTTTGGTTCAAGTTCTTGTGTGTTTTGGTTATCAGAATTTTATCAGTTGTATTTGATGCAAATATTTTCTAACACTACCTTTTCTCTTCTAATTATCTGCATTAAGTTTGTGCAAAAGTTTTAAAATTTTATTTTGTAAAATCTTTTCTCTTACCTTTTATGATCTTTTCTATCCTTTGCTTGGTTAAGCATTTTTTTTCTTTGTTTGCTTTTTCACTAGGCAAAGGGGTTAAGTGACTTGGCCCAGGGTCACACAGCTAGTAAGTGTCAAGTGTCTGAGGCCAGATTTGAACTCAGGTCTCCTGACTCCAAGGCTAGAGCTCTATCCACTGCACCACCTAGCTGCCCCATGGTTAAGAATTTTCTCTGTTCCTCTCCGTGTCCCCCTTTCCACCACTTTCCTCAGCCATAGTTGTGAAAGGCATTTAATCTTAGAATGAATTTTTCATTGGAATGGATCTGTGATTTATTTACGATGGGGAATTCTCTGTGATGAACTTCCCTCTCTCTATGCAGGTTAGGCCCTGGCTCTGCAGTTTTATAGTAAAGTTACCTGAGACATCAAGTAACTTGACCAGGGTCTCACAGCCAATAGCAGTCAGAATTTGAACCCAAGTCTCCCTGGACTTCCTTAGCCCAGCGCTTTCTCCACTATGCCATGCTGCCTCTTCAGAATAGATTTTCAGAGTTTTTCACAACGACATTAAAAGACATGGATGCATGGACAGCAGATTTTTATAAACAATTACAAAATATCAGCTGACTCAGTTCCTATTTGGATACAAGAAAATTCTAGCTTAACAAATAATTCAAGCAGTCATTCCAAAATGGTTTTTAACTGAAAATTACCTTTAATAAAGATCTAAGTAAATTGGGGGGAAAATAAATTTATTATTAATTTTATATTAAAGTTATTTTTTTCGTAAAGAAAACTGTACATTGAATTAGTGGTGAAACTTTTTTTTAATTGGAGAATATTTTCCTATATATGTTTCTGTTCATTGTTTTCTGAAAAACTTAAAATGAATTATACTCTTTGGTTAATCATAGTTTTTAGTTTCAGTGACCTTGTGCCTGGTAGTATTTGTCCTGTTGCTTGATGCGATTGTTATTCTTAGAAGTGTGTGCTTTCTTTCCTTTGTTGCATTTAGAGTGTATGCTCTAATTATGGCCGAAATTGAAATGATAATTTTTAACAGAAAGTTTATATGTGCTAATAACTTCAAGCTAAAAGTAAGCTGTGGGCATATTTCCTTTAAATCTAAAAAGAAAAATATTTTGATGTTCACTGTATGAATTTCTATGAGATTTTATATAAGATTGCTGGTAAAATAGATTGGCAAACTGCCATGACGCTACTTCTTTCAGGAAAAAAAACCCATTTCAGGATGCCCTTTTAAAAATGTACTTCCCAGATGGCTGCTAGTAACCCTTAAGTTGACTTGCTAGAAGCAAAAATAGTGATCAGTTGCATTGACATTACTTTCTGGGTTCAAATTTTATGTTCCCTTCTGCTCACAATTTTAGTTTTTATTTATTTTCAATTTAAAAAGTCCAATAGGACTATATTAAGTTCCTATATTGACATATCACTTTGGAGTGTAGAAATGGACTTGCAAATAGGGGCAAAAATTGAAAAGCATGCATTGGCAAAGTGAAATATTGGCCATTTCCTTGAGGCACCTAGGTGGTCCAGTGGATAGAGTACTGTACTTTGGATCAGGAAGTGCTTGTGCAGCCGTGTCTAATTCTGTGACCCCATTTGGGGTTTTCTTCGCAGAGATACTGGAGTTATTTGCTCTTTCCTTCTCCACCTCATTTCACGGATGATGAAACTGAAGCGAACAAAGGTAAGTGACTTGCCCAGGGTCACACAGCTAGTAAGTGTCTGATGCTAGATATGACCTCAGGAAGATGAATCTTCCAGACTCCAGGCCCAGCAGTCTATCCGCCACCTATCTGTCTCAAGGATATTAAGAAGACATGACTTCAAATCTAGCCTCGGACACTTACTAGCTCTGGACAAATTACTTAACCTCTGTTTGCCTCAGTTTCATCAACTATAAAATGGGGATAATAGTAACTTCTGTCTCACAGGGTGGTTGAGGATCAAATGAAATAATAATTTTGAAAGGTACTTCCACCTGGCACAGTAATAGTAGACTCTATATAAATGCTTACTCCCTTCCTTTCCCCAAGAATAGGCCTCGCTAGTAAAATCTGTCAGCAGGCAAGTGAGCATTTTAGTATAAATCCAATGAGCAGCTTATTTCATTAATATTCTGCTCTATTGTGCTGACAACTGACAATAGCCTCAGAACCCGAAGGGAACACCGGGTTGAGAACGCCAAGGGAGAGGAGTGAGTGAATCCAGCAGTGAATGAAAACTCTTGACCAGGACCTGCTGACCCTTTTAGAGGGCTATCAGTTCATTGTTAACATTTAACAGAACAGTCTGAAATGGCTCTGTCAAGAATTCTTTTTCATATCTAATACTTTAAATGCTTCCATTGTTGGATCATTATTTTTCCTGAATAGTGTCTCTGGAGCTAGTGCTGTGCACAGTTGGACAAGCAAGACCACCATCTGAAAATGTGCTTTTAAAAAACCCAATAGGCTCTTTCATCTGAATCAACTCATATTTACTTTTTAAAGGGAAATTTGATTAAATTATTATTTGAATAATTCTTCTTCTCTGGCTGGAATGTAACTAGATATTTCTGTGTCAGTGTTAACACTTTGGGTTACAATTATGATGGTAATGAATTAATTGATCTTTCCCCTCGGGGTAAGGGCTGTAATTAAAAATGTCTGTGAACTGTATAGGCCTTAGTGGGCTTCAGGGTCCCTTGTAAAATATTATTAAAAGACTGAAAATATTTACTCAGGTATGGTGAATACATTATACACTATAATCTTCATTTGGTTAGCAAAGACTTTTTGTCAGATTTGATTGTCTTTATTGGACTTCTTTGTATTTCATTGGACTTCTTTGTATTTCTGAAATGTTATCTCCAAATCATTTTCTAGTTGTTGTTCAGGTGTTTTCAGTGTGTCTGATTCTTCACGACCCCATTTGAGGTTTTCTTGGCAAAGATACCAGAGTGGTTTGCCATTTCCTTCTCCAGCTCATTTTACAGATGAGGAAACTGAGGCAAACAGGGTTAAGTGATGTCAGCAGACAATCACAACTTCACGAAACTTACTTGAAAACTAGTTTTATTGCAAGAGAAATGAACATGAATGTGGAACTCAAAGAGTTCACAGTCTATACAGAAGTTTTCATTTTTATAACAGCAGGACAAAGGAAGAAGATACCTGAAATCTCCCGCTAAAGGGGTGTGGTATGGGAGGGGGAAAGGTGCGATAAAGGTGGGAGAAGGACAAAACCCCTCCCAAAAGGGAGGAACAAGGTGATGGCAAAAGCCACATTCTTTTCCCTTGGGAACTGCTAGACTGTGAAGATAGGATGGGCTGTTTATCTACATGGGTACCTGCCGTACAAGCAGTTTCTCAGGCTGGTGAAGACTGACTGGCGCCTGTCTAGACTCCCAGGGACACACAGGGAGTCCAGCTTGGGTTGCAAAACATGTTATTGTCAGCTCAGGGGGAGAGTTTAGGGCCATTTAGGGCCTCCTGCATGCCCTGGGCCCAGTGTTTCTGGAAAATATGGCAACTCAAAAAGACAAGTTCAAGCGACCCTTTAAAGTCCTTAACAGTGAGTTGCCCAAGATCATACGGCTGGTAAGTTTCTGAGGTAAGTTCAGGAAGATGAATCTTCTTGACTCCAGGTCCAGCACTCTATCCACTGTGACACTTTCTAGTGGTAGCTCTTTTCAGTAGAGTGTCTTGTACCCAAGGTCCCTCAGTAAATTCTATATTGGTATTTAAAATAGGACTATGCATTTGACACTTCATCATGTGGGCTTTCTCACTAGATTACTAACCTCTTTCCCTTTACATTACAAATGTTGAAAGAGTGTGTATGTTGGTTGGGGTGAGGGAGGAGAAACCCATTCCCTGAATTTTACTCATATCTTTTCCTCTTATATATCCTTCACACAGAAATATGTGGTTAAATATCTTGGGATCTCTGCTATAAAGCAGGAACTTGGGGGTGGGGTACATAGGGAGGGGTGTAAGGAATCAATCGAAAGATATTTTAATGCTTCAAGAATTTGTGATTTCGTATATATATATACACACATACTTAAACCAGCACAGATTCTAAAACCTCCCTTGCTGAATAGCCTAGCCAGTAACTTCCTTTGACCCAAAAGGTTTATCAACTGATAGCTTCCTTAAATCCCAACTAAAATCTCACCTTCTAGAGGAAACCCTCCTCAACTCCTCCTAATTCTAGTGCCTTCCCTTTGTTAAGGAGTCAAGGGAGTGAATGAAATTTCCATGGGAGACAAAGTAGAGAGAGTGAAGAGTCTTGAACTAGATCCCAAACTTTAATCCCCAAGGGACAGAGAAGAATGGATAGACAGCCAGAAAAACCTAGGGAGTATGGTGTCATGGAAGCCAAGAGAGAGGAAGATATCCCCAGTGGGGCGTTTTGCTGATCTCTTGACTGCATCCCCATGAAGTCTAGTAAGAAGGGGACTAAAAGAGTCAGTGTAAATAGTAACTGTTGTTTTCTTCTGGCCAGAAACTTGGAGGTTCTTCCCCTCCCAGGTTGATTCTTTGGTGAAGGCAAACTAGTCCATCTTTAGCCTTGATTATTAACTATCCTTTAATTATTGAATGGGTGTTGCCTCAGACAAACTGAGACCTGGGAAAGACCTTTACTTAAAAAGGCTGTGGTTCCCCTTTGCATCTGGGGCCATAGCCAGTTGTCCTGATCTATGTCTTACTACTGGACTCCTGGTAACCCTGGAGGAGAGAGTGAGACTTATGACTTTGTCACTTAAATCCAATTCACTTGCAAGTCAAGACATCACCCTCTTGATGTCATTGGTTCTTTTTAAGAACAAAGGATGAACAACAACATTTATCCTGTATACAGCTTACTTTGTATGATTCTGTCTTGTCATGTCTCCCTCATTCGTTAGACTGTAAGCTCCTTGAGTTCAGGTGCTGTCTTTTGCTACTTTTTGTATCCCCAGCATCTAGCACAGGGCCTGGCACATAATAGGCACTATGATTGGTTAGCCTTCTGATTGTGAGCTTCTCCAAATGTAACAGATTAGCTCTTACATAACTATAGTCCTTCTCTGGCCAAACATTCCCGAGTCTCTCCCATCCTTTAAAAAAAAAAAATCCCTTCCCTAGACCCTCCTGTTACTTCAAACTCTTAGAGTGTATTTCTTTTCCTTTCTCATCCAGATTCCTAGAAAAAAAAAGCTATCTACCTTCATTGCCTTCATTCCCTCAACCCTTTGAAGTCTGGTTTGTGACCTTATCACTTAAGTGAACCTTCTTTTTTCTTTTTTCCCCCTTGGCACTAGAAGGTATTTTTTTTTAATTTATTTTGATTTATCAACAATCACTTCCATATGCTTTTGAGTTTAAAATTTTTCTCCCCCTTCCTCCCCACCACCCTCCCCAAGACGGCGCAAATCTGATTTAGGCTATATATATACATTCTTATTAAACACATTTTCAGATTAGGGATGTTGTAAGTAAAAATTAGAACCAATAGGAGGAACCACCAGAAAGAGGAAACAAAACTCAACAGAAGAGAAAAAAAAATAGCAAACAGTATATTTCGATCTGCATTCAAATTCCACAGTTCTTTCTTCGGATGTGGATAGCATTTTCCATCACAAGGCCTTTGGAGATGTCTTAGATCCTTGTTTTGCTGGGAAGGGTTAAGTTTATCAATATTAGTCATTGCACAACGTGGCTGTTATTATGTACAGTGTTCCCTTGGTTCTGCTCTCTTCATTAAGTGAACTTCCTTATTTCAATGATAGCAGTAGTTTCTTACCTGCCATATTGGATGTTCTTGGCTCAGTCTTCATTCTTGATCTCTTCTGCATTTGAAGCTGTTGACCAGGCTCTCCTCCTGGAAATGCTCACTGTTTTGGTTTCTTAAGACACCATTTTTTCCTGGTTCTTCTCCTGTCTGTCTGGTCATTCTTTTTCAGTCTCCTTTGCTAGTTTATTATGCTTATTATGCCATCCAACTGTAGGTATTTACCAAAGCTCCATCCTAGGCCCTCTTCTCTCAGGACCTTCTTTATTGGTAAGAAGCATTTCACTGCTGCATCTCCAAACTGTCAGACCCCTCACTGTCCCTTACCCTGCATATCCAATCTAGTTGTCAAATCTTGCCTTTTCTACACTTAGACTGCCTCTCAT
The DNA here is from genome assembly GCF_900497805.2 of Vombatus ursinus. Classification (NCBI taxonomy): domain Eukaryota; kingdom Metazoa; phylum Chordata; class Mammalia; order Diprotodontia; family Vombatidae; genus Vombatus; species Vombatus ursinus. The sequence continues at coordinate 20,426,935 of NW_020954559.1, read as the reverse complement.
AGCTGTTCTTTTCTCTCTACTCACATAGCTACCACTTTATTTTAGGCCTTCATCCCCTCTTTCCTACATTATTACAACCTCTTCCCAATTGGTGGCCTTGTCCAAAGATTCTCATTGTTTCAGTCTATCCTGTATGCAGCCACCAAAGTGAGCACAGATCTAATGATCTCCCTCACCTGTTCAATGAACTCTGGTGGCCTCTATTGCCCCAGGATAAAATACAAACTTCTCTGACCCAACCTAGTTTCTGTCCTTATTTTAACCCTCCTTACTCTCAGCAGTGCTGGCAAACCACCCTTCAGTCGTCTTCCTCACATGACTCTCCATCTTCCATCTCAGTCATTGTAAGGCTGTCCCAGATGGAGTACCTCTCTTTCTTTTAAGATGTAGCCCAGGCATCTTCTGCATGAAAACTTTGCTAATTCCCCCCCAACTACTTTGCATTTAACTGTTTGCTGTGTGTATACAAATTCTGTGCCATGTATATTTTTATATGTACTCATCTTTCCTTTTTAATGTAAGCTCATCATGGGTGGAGATTGTTTTATTCTTTGTACTTCTGTCTCTAGTGCTTAGCATATAGTATGTGCTTCATAATAAACCTTGTTGATTCATTGATAATTTAAATATCACTATTTTAAGCCTTTCCATTTTAGGAACACCCACCAGAGTATTTGTTCCAGTGGCATAACTATTGAAAAACAAGTCACTCTCATGCCAGGATAAGGGTATCAGTTAGGCTTTAGTGGAAAAAATAGAGAAATTAGAATGGAATCTGAAACAGACTATCATAAGGTTGTTATTTTTTGGTTGCGAGGGGAAGGAAGTCAAATTCATCCATTAAACCAGTTAACTTTCAGAATAACTACTGGAATACCACCAAATATCTCATTGGTTCTGATTATTTTTTTCTTTTTCTTTTAAATAGATTTTGTGCTGCTATTATACCACATAATACAAATATTCTGGATTAGAAGCATCTGTGAAACTTTCTCCTGGAGGTGAAAACTGAAGACAGTTCTACAGCTTTGTAACTTCTGAAACATCATCTTCTGATAGTTATTTTATTAAAGAGTAGTACCTCGTTTTATCAGTCACGTCTTGTAACTGTGTGCCAAAGGTAAGTCAAATTATGCTTCAAAAGCTTAAATAGGTCTTGCTAAGGTATTGAATAGGGCTGTTTTTTACTTTTTCAACATAGAGTTTAGACTGTAAATATGTTATATTCAGATTCCTAGCTGCTGAGTTAATTCAGATTTAACTTTTCAAAAGGCCTGGTTTAAGATAGAATTATTTTTCTTGTTGAACTAATTGTTTCTTTGCATATGCTAAAGTAGATGAAATGATAGAGGTTAAGTCTTCTTTTCCAAGTCAAATACTGATAAGTTTTAATTTCTTTTATATTTAAATGACAACTTGTCATTTCAATGGCATTCTTCCTTTTTGTTGTAGAGACTGTGTACCCATCACATTTCTTTTTGCTTTGTCCACAAAGACCCCTACCTCCGTGTGTCAACAATATTTATGTTGTGAATTGAATGTGGCCAAAGACTTCTGGAGGTCATAGAGCGTACTTGTTGTAACAGATATTATGAGAAGCATCTTCCTCTAACAAAAGGATTTATTAGCCTCAGCCAATGACTGACATTTCTTATATTCTGCAACCAGTATTAAGCACCTATGATTACTATATCAAGTTATACTAGATAAGATTCATATTTAGGGAAAGCAAAAGAATGTGAGTAGTCCCTAGGAATTAATTGTAGAGAGATTTAACCAGTATGTTCTGAATTCCTCTTGTAGATTGAAGAAACTGCCTTATCTTAAGTATTATCTTGGTATTCATAAAAATATTTCATGAACACTTTTTTTTTTAGGCTAAAAGCATTGACTTGTTAAGGTTTTACAGTTGCATTTTCATTATTAGCTGGTACCTGAATTTGCTGAAAATTCATTGGATTCTTGAACATTTATATTGGAATGTTAGAAATTCCACAGTGGTCAGACCAATGGTGATTTCTCTAATAAATCATTCCTTGACAGGGACACCAACTAACGTTTTATGGGAAGGCATATTTATTCCTAGCTTCTTTTAATATCCCATTATGAATATCTCAAGTGAATTTTTTTGAACCTGTCCTCAACTAGTTAATATTCTTAAGCTGTTTTGCCTAGTTAACATTTTTTTGCTATTACCCTTTTGGGGAGAGAAAGTAATAAGTTATGTACATTTTCCACCTCAGTGTGAAGTGCTATTTAAACTTCCTGGTATTTGTGAAGAAGTCCCTATTCTTCTCTATTTCCTTAAATGAACTTGTATCTTTTACTTCCTTTGAATTTCTTCTCTCTACACTGAAAAGCATAATGTTTTCTGTTTGTCTTTGTGGAAGTCCCTCTGTTCCTTTAAGCGTTTTAATTTTCCTTTGTCCAGATTTTCTCAAACTCCATTCTATCTTTATTCGGGTGTGTGAAAACTGGCGATGCATATACCATCAGAGATTTTATGCAACGGTAGAAGTTGTTGGAGTTTTTTGTTTGCTTATTTTTGTTTATTTATTTTTATTTTCCCTATTGGTATTATTTGTGATGATACCTTTTTGACAGTGTTAGCACATTCTGCCATTTTTTTCAGGCTCTATATTAACAGCTGTGCTAAGTTAGCACATTCTTCCTGAGGTCTTTCTTCCCTCCTCCCTTGCTCCCAAGCTAACTGAATTTCCTATGGCAGTTTGTTTGAATCTCTCCTTTGGCCCCATCATTCCCTACCTTGTATTATATTTATATGTATACATGTTGTAATGAGGAGAACACAATGTAAATATTAAATTATGTCATTTCATCTTTGTGTCCTGTTGCCATATAGGCCAGGATCATTTTAGGACGGGTGGAATGGCTTTATACTTAGGGAGGTTTCTGTTTATTGATTCCTATACTTTAATAAACTAGTGTCACCAAGAACACAGCCTTACAGCAAACAAAGGCCATCTTAGTGGCCTTTTTGCCAGTTCTAATTCTCGATTTTCTCTCAGTTTGTTAATGAACTCAAAGACTTTCCCCTTTTCCCCCCAATTGGAAAAATCATCTACAAACCACTAATTACATTTGAAATATTAATAATATATTTGTGGAAAGCTTGTTTATATAATTTTTATTTTAATTATCTATAATTTAACCAGACATTTATTATTTATGATTATTATTTGGTTATTATTTTATTGTAATTTTAGTGGCACTCTTTGTTCTTGCAGCAAAATCATTTCTGTATGATATTCTTCTTTCTTTACTCCCACATTGAATTTTCCCTTTTAACAAAGTATGAGGGGGCTCCCCCTCTTGTTGATGTTGATATAGTCACAGATGAGGAACTGATAATATTTAATACCCAGTGATACCTTTATAAAATGTGAATACCTTGAATCAGAAGGGATAATCTTATTTGTTGATGGAAGATGGCCATGCCTTTGGGTGATTATTATAAGGCAGTTTGTCATCTCAAGGCAGTTGTGGAAACCCCAATGGTAAGTTAAACAATGTGTTTATGTTGTTGGGGTGGAGTTTCAAAGGGGAGTTATTCGTCTCCTGCTCCTCCTTGGCCAAAGCATTGAGTTATATACCTAGAACAGAGGCACCCTATTCAGCAAATGGAGGGTCATTTCTAGGGAATTCAAAAAACAATTGAGGTAGTAGAGACACATGTTCCAGATAGTAGACATGAATTAAGAAATGCGATGACTGGAGAGAGAGAAGTAGCTCTAAGTAACATAGTCCTTGGAAACAGAGAGGAGAGTCAGCTTTGACCTTAACACAGAGCTAGCTCTGACAATAGAGAGTTGGATGTTTCTTTAAGAAGAGAGAAAAGACATTAAATCTGTGCAGTTGAGGAGTTGTGAGTTGCCCTGGCCACATAATGTTTCTCTACATGTTTGCTTCACTTTCTTTGAGTTTGTGCTTCCTCTACCCAAAGATCCTATTTAAATTTGTCAGAGACTCTGTCTTAGGCTTATGGAGGGGAATATTTTTGTAGTTGTTTTGACTGTCCTGTCTTAGTAAACGCATTTGCTAAGAGCCATGGTAAAAACTGTCCAGGGAAAGCATACCAGTGGGGCGTTGGGAGCTACATAGTAAAGGGGACCCTAGAACCTCAAAATAATAGCTGTCCTATGAGGAATAACTGAAAGGGAGCACTTTGTGAACTGAAACAGTTAAGAAAATCAGCTGGTACCTGGTCATATTTGGTAGTATGTGCCCTATTCTGTACCCATAGTATATTCTTTATCTGTTTTCTAGAACTCCTACAGTTAATCATTTGGTCTTTCTTTCACTATTCTTTTCTTTTATGTCGCTGTAGTCATTGTATCTGTTGTTTTCCTGATTCTTCTCACTTATTCTCCCACTGACAGCCTAAAGTCAGAGTTAGTTTTGCTTAATGGGACAACTGCTTCAGGTATGAAACTTCAAGCATGAAACTCAGCATTCTAAACTCTTTGCAGCTTTTTAGCAGTTTTTTTTGGCCGGTGACATTTCCCCCATAGAAATCTTCCAAGGTAACAGAATCTACAAACAACACTAAACACAACAAAAGACAAAGATTTTCCTACGTTTTGCAAAGAAACAAAAACACAAACAAAACTACAAGCAAATACATACCATAGTCTTAATTTATTTTCAGTTTGCAATAATGAAAAGAGCCGAATTAGAACCAAAACAAATTACCAGTAAAATCTCCTGCAGATTTATGTCAGATATTACATAATTCAGTTATGTACTGTTTAGTCATTCCATAACTATCAGGAGCATCCCCTGGTCCCATGCTATCAAAAATCTATCCATGGGGGAACCCATAGGTATCTTACTACTATCCGTCTTCCTTCACCCCTGAGGGAAAACTTAATCTAAAACTATTCCGTATCACTTCTGGAGAGTTACTTGACCTCTGTGGTTGTCATTTCTGCATCTGTAAAATGAGGTGATTGGGCCAGACCACCTCTAAAATCCCTTCAAGATTTAAATCTGTGACCTTATGATTTGCTTGTCAAGTCTAGCTGGAACATTTTTTCAAGACTAATAAGAGTTCACCCTTGCAGTATGCAGAAAAGATTGCAAGGAGATGCTTAACTCATTCATTCAATGAATACTATTAATTGTCTACTAACTACTAGATGCTGGGGCAAGGTACAAAGTTAAGGTAAGATAGTCCCTGTCCTCAAAGATCTTACAGTCAGACAACAAACATTTGTTGTCATTGTTGAATCGTTTTAGTCATGTCCAACTCTTCGTGACCCTATTTGCGGTTTTCTTGGCAAAAATACTGGAGTGGTTTGACAGTTCCTTTTACAGATGAAGAACTGGAGCAAACAGGAGTAAGTGACTTGCCCAGGGTCACATGGCTAGTGAATGTCTGAGACCGAATTGGAATTCAGGTCTTCTTAACTCCAAGCCCAGCTTGCTATCCACTGCACCACCTAGCTACCCACCTTGTTAATATTATTATTATTGTTGTCATTATTATTGTTATTTAATTGAATGAATAAATGACAGTCTGGGAGAGGTATAAAACACAAACCTAGGGAGGCAAAATCCTTTTCATAAGAGGGTTAACATTGAGGGACAGTGATGGAGTAGAGGTATAAACAGAATCCAGTCTAGGTAGATCCGACAATAGTGGATAGATAACTTCTGGTCCTTCCTCTGACGTATACTGGCTGAATGGCCCTGTGTAAGTCACTTAACCTCTTGGTGTCCTAGGCGATATTCTAAGAGTACAGATTGCAAACAAGGTGTTGACCTGTACTGGAAAGAGGGATTTTCCCTACCTGGGAGTTGTGATACAGATGAAATCCCAGGTCCACTCCCTAACCCTAATATAAAATTAAGAGAAGACATAGCATGGAATGATAGGACTTAAGCAACTGTTCTTGCTGCTTAGAGACCTTTAACCAAAGACCTAGGTTATGCTGACCAAAAACGTAGTCAGATCCAAAGATGGATGCAAGGAGTTTTCTCACTGTTGTACGTCTCAAGCAACTCCTATGTCTTATTTGAAAACTAGCCTCGTGCCGATCAATCACTTATTGTTTCCTTGTTCCTTTGATTATATACAGACCCTTGTGGGGCGTGGGACACTTTTTTTTCTGATTTCAGGGAATTGCACCTGTTTACTTTCCTCTCCCAACTTGGAAAGTCCCTAACCTTTTCTCTAATTAGAAATCAGATTACCTTATATTGTGTTGCTTCCTTTTAATTAATTGGTCTTATTTGATTAATTGTAATATATAAAAGTCTGTCTCCCCCAAGTATGGGGTCTGGTCTTGATTTGTTGGGCAGTTGCCATGTTTTGCTTAATAAATCGATATGCTAAGAAGATTAAATCTTTGTTTCCTCAGTATTTCATCTTTCACCTGCCACAACTCTGCATCACTTAATGTAAAAGACTTCCTATTTTTCTCCAAATTTATGTCATTTTTCTTTAAAGTATTTTAAAAGGTGTAACTTAAAGAAAAAAATAATATTGATGACTATTACATAAAAATAAAAGGCATTTCTGAATGTCCTCTGCTATTCCAAAAAATAAGTATTAGCAACAGATACAGTTAACAGAAAAAAGTAACTTTGTCCCACAGTATATGCAGTGTTGTCTCTTAATGGTCTCATGCTTCTGTGAAACAGTGGGGAGGGTAGGTTTCATTTTTTGCATTTTCACTTCCTTAGAGTTTGGCTTCTTTTTAATCATCTTTTCATTTAATTTGGTTCTGCATCTTTTACTCAGCATCATTTTATATATATCATTTCATGTTTCTCAGAATTTCTTATTTTCATCCTTTCTTATTATACAGTAGCATTCTACTACATTGATAAACCACAGCTTGTTCAGCCATTACCCCAGTTGATTGGCATCCACTTTCTCCCAAAATTCATAGCTACTGTAAGTGTACCTGTGAGTATTTTAGCATTTATAGGGCTTTTTTTTTTTTTTTTGTCTTTGACCTCTGGAAATAGTGGGATTGCTGGATTGAAGCTTATGAATGGCTCAATTACTTTTCTCACACAATTTCAAATAGTTTTCTAAAATGGTTGGATTAATTTACAGCTTCATAATAAATAGCGTATTTATTAGCCTCTTTTCTTCTCTTTCCCCCAGCATTGAATGTTTGCCCTTTGGGGTCATATTTGCTAGGTGTAAGGTCAAACTTTAGAGTCATTTTAATTTGCATTTTTCTTATGAGTGACATGAAGTGCTTTTTCATGTGGTTGTTGCAATATTAGTGACATGAAGCGCTTTTTTCATGTGGTTGTTGAAACTTCGTAATTTTTCTTTGGAAAACTGTTCATATTCTTTGGCTGTTTACTGTTGGGGTCACATCATAATTTTAAGGCCTTACTACATAGTAATATTATAATACCTGTATACTGTCAGTTATTTAGATTATACTTTCATGATATAAATAATGTTTCATTGGACAAATATTGGATCCTGGGGGATAAAGTGATACTAATATATATTTCAAGAGAGATTATGTGTCAGATGACTTGAGTTTTGTGGGCTGAGTAAAGTAAATTAGACTTTTATTTCATAAATACAAGATCAGTTTTTAATATGTGTATTCAGACTATAAGTTAGTTACCATAATGTCATAATTTCCCATTCTAGTCTGGAAACAGCAAGAGCTTTGTTTAAATGAAATATTATCCCACTGAGGAGGAAAAAGGAAAGTTAAGCATTATTTATGTAACCCTTTCATTTGCAAAATGCTTTACAATCATATTTCTACTGGTAAAGAGAACCAGTTTGCCTCTTAATAATCAATTAATAAGCATTTATTATGTGCCCACTGTAAACAGTTAATTGTTGTTGTTGTTGTTCAGTTGTTTTAGTATTTGGCTTCGTGACCCCATTTGGAGTTTTCTTGGCAAAGATACTGGAATGGTTTGCTATTTCCTTCTCCAGCTCATTTTACAGATGAAGAAACTGAGGCAAACAACCTTAAGTGACTTGCCCAGGGTCACCCAGCTAAGTAAGTTTCTGAGGCTGGATTTGAACTCAAGTCTTCCTGACTCCAGGTCTGATACACTATCCATTATGCCACCTAGATGGCCTCAGTTAATACTTTACCTAAAAAACAATAGCAACAAAAGCAAAACGAGCATTTTAACATTTTAAAAAAGTTCTCCTGGTGTTTTGTAGCCTTTTGGAAACTTCTAGGGACTAATAGTCTTCCTCAGCTATCATTAGTCCTGGATGGGAAGACTTATTTTCTCATTTGGCAAACTCTCTACAAGCATTTCTGCCCCTGTACCATAGTTACTGGGGCAAGTAGGTGGGCTTGGAGTCAGGAAGAGTCATATTCTTGAATTCAGATCTGGCCTCACACATTTACTAGCTGTGTGACCCTGGGCAAGTCACTTAACCCTGTTTGCCTCAGTTTCCTCATCTGTAAAATGAGCTGGAGAAGGAAATGGCAAACTACTCCAGTATCTTTGGCAAGAAACTCTCAAATGGGGTCATGAAGTGTCAGGCATGACTGAAAAACAGCTGACCAAAACCATAGCTAAACCCATAGTCAGTGCTACCTCCACAGAAGTGAAGGCTATCGATAACTCTTTTAGAGGTTCAGAGACTGACTCGCCCAGTTTCTGCCATTTTGACTATTAAAGGGTAGAGTTGTTCTGGCTAGTTTTTTGAGTTGTTCTCCTAGATTATTAAACAAAATAAGTTTTAAGAATATGTTCTGCTCTTTCAGCAGCCATGGCACAAAAACATACATAGCCCTGTTTAATTGAAAACTAAGACATTGTGGATCAGTGGGAAAAAAAGTCACTGGTCTTTCTACAATCCGAAGGCCTGAGTTTGACACCCAGACTGGTACCCGGCTAATAAACTCTGTGATCTTACTTAACCACCCTGTCTTAGTTTGCTCACCTTAAAATGGGGATCCTAATAATACTGGTTATGCTTCACTGACTACTCCACAGGGGTATTGTGATGAAAATATTTCATATGTTTTATTTTATTTCTCAAATTCAAATTCCTTTTGTTAAGCACCTACTACTGTGCTAGGTGCTTGAGATTCTTCATATATTTTAAAGTACTAGTATTAATATGTGTGGTTTGCTATTTATTATTAAGAGAGAAAGTAGAAAGGAAATCCCCAAGTACTCAGACAAGCACAATATGGGTTTAAGTGATTGATGAATCCAGAATTGGTTGGGACAGTATAGACTGGAAAAGTAATGTATTGTCTCTAACTTCATGAATTGTTAATAAGACAGATTGATAGCAGACACCAATAAAATAGGTTGCCTTAGAGCCAAACAAGTAATGCCATTATATGTTTTTTCCAGATAATAGATTATGTGTATTCAGTTCCTTGAAAATACACTAAATGGATAATTGATAAAATGGTACAAATAGAGAATTTTCATCTTGGTTAGTATAAAAGTATTTTATTTACTTTTAATTAATTAATTAATTTGTTTTAGACAATTGGGGTTAAGTGACTTGCCCAGGGTCACACAGCTAGTAAGTATCTGAGGTCAAATTTGAACTCAAGTCCTCCTGACTCCAGGGCTGGTGCTCTATCTACTGCGCCACTTAGCTGCTCCAAAGTATTTTATTTACATGAAGCAAGCTTTCACCAAAACAGATAAGAATTTGTGAGACAAAATACTGAAATTGAACAGAAAAAACACACTTTTCTAAAGGAAGGCATGTTGCCACTAAATGTTAATTAAACAAGGAGAAATATTTTTGTGACCTCCCCACTGTATAGCTTCCCCCCCCAGTATATTGTTATAATGTGTGTGTGTGTGTGTGTGTGTGTGTGTGTGTTGTAGAGAATGATGTTCTTGAACAACAGATCTGCAGCAACAAAATCATTGAATCACTGAATCCCATTCATGGAATTTGAATAGATAATAAGATATGAGTCAGATTCCTGGCATGAACAGTAGGAGCAATAATTCTAGTGTAATATAGTGGTCTAAAAGTAGTATGAGAAAGAAATTAGGGTTAGAAAATTGTTTTCATAGTTAAATGTTTTCTGAGATGGAAATTAGTGGTGTTAAATTAATAAATTCCCCTTCCCTGCCTTTCACTCGTGTAATACTTCTCAGTATGCAAAATAGAGTATTTTTTTAAAAAATCTGTGTGAAGTTCTGAGGATGAGATCCTACCTTTCCAATGATTTTAATCATTCAACTGGGAATGAAAAAAAAACCCAAAACTGTAGTTCTTGGGTATGGAGTCATTCCTGACAGGATTGTTATGAGGATCAAATGAGAGAGAGAGAGAGAGAGAGAGAGAGAGAGAGAGAGAGTGTGTGTGTGTGTGTGTGATCTTTAAAGTGCTGTAAGTTAGCTACTCTTGCTATTATTTTCTTACCCAACAAATTTGAATATATGGAGAGAGATAAGTATGTTGTTTTAAAACTCTCAAATTACCAATCACTAATAAACATTTGTAAATTTTCATCTGGTTATATCCTTTAGTACTTAATGGTGCCATTGATTAGGCATTCCTTCTAACAATGCACCATATAGTTTTGAAAATAATTTTTTATTGATTTCTTTTGTTTTTACATCACCTGCATTTCCCAGGATTCCTATCCCCCTTCTAGAGAGCCATCCCTTATAAAAAGGAATTTAAAGGGGGTGGGGAAATGGTGTGAGTAACAGTTCGGTAAAGCTAGTTAACACACCACAAAAGTCTGATGTTGTATGTCCTATTTCACATCCATAGTCCCTTCCCTGTGCAGGGAAGTTGGGGAAGTGCCTTCTTATAGCTCTTCTTTGGGACCAAGTTTAGTTGTCATTTTACAACATTTTGTTTTGTTGTTTCTGTTTACATTATTGTAGTCCACTTGTTCTTAACTTTTTTGTGTGTGCCATGGACCCTTTGGCATCCTGGTGAAGCCTATGGGACCCACTCTTAGAATAATATTCTTTGAAAGCATAAAATGGGGCAGGTAGGTGATGCAATGGGTAGAGCATCGGTCCTGGAGTCAGGAGGACCTGAGTTCAAATGCGGCTTCAGACCCATAACACTTACTAGCTGTGTGACTCTGGGCAAGTCACTTAACCCCAACTGCAAAACAAAACAAAACAAAAAACATAAAATAAAATGCATAGAATTAAAAAGGAAGCAAGTTGTATTGAGATGGTGTTTCCAGAATTGACCTTGCACACAAAAAGTCTTTGGAGAGAGTGGGCTCAAACTTTAAATCACAAAAGTATGTGTCTCATGAGGACCCATGTAAAGGGATAACTCAAAATTTCTGGTTATCAGAAATCCTTTTCTCTCTTTGAAGATTCCTCATGAAGTTCTACCTAACTGTGCCTCTCTGCTAGTCTCCAGTGGTTTGTGTCTCTGTACAGTCTATAGCTAGGATATCTTTTGTGGTGTAAGAGGCTACTTTCTAATAATAATAGTAGGAATAACAATACTGTTTGGCTCTCTGTAGCGTTATGTAGCCAGGATGTCTTTTTTTGGGTAGAAGAGACCACTCTCTATAACAATAATGATAATGGTAATGACAATGATGGCTTTTTATAGCACTTTCAGGTTTATTTAGTGCTTTTTAAATATCATTTTATTTTAGCAACAACCCTGGGAGATAGGTGATATTATATCCCCATTTTATAGATGAAGGCGTTGAGGCAGACAGAGATTAGGTCACTTGCCTAGGGTCACAGAGCTAATAAGTATCTGAGGCAGGATTTGAACTTGAGTCTTCCTGTTTCCAGGTCATTTGTTCTATCTACTGCACCAACTCTAGCTTCTTAAAGCTGCTTCCTCCCTGGGGTGTCTATCTCTCTAATCCTTCTGTGTCATGTTTGCCTTTCATTCGTCTTTTTCTGCTCCCTGCTAAATAAGCTATTACTTGTTCATACTCTCCAGTAAAATAATGTGATGGTAGGAGGAGGGCAATGTAGTACTTTGTCAGGTTTCACTCTCCTCACTCTCTTTGCTGTCCTCTGGGACCAGGCACAAAGGACCTCAAGGGATTCCTGAGCCTGGAACCTGGAGTTCCCCAGGCCTACATCTCTGTTGAAATTCCCTCCAGCCATTTAAAGCTCTCAGATGCAGGAGTCAGTAACTTCTGTTCACTTCTTCATCCAATCATAAAGGGATCATAGTATCCTCTACCACATTGTTTACAGTGACCAGGTGTGGGGAACTTGCAGCCTCTGTAGGTAAGAACATTTTGTGGGGTGTGTGAAATTGGGAGATTCTGGAGGGTATTAAAATTATGGAATTGTCACTGTTTCTCCTAAGGAATCCAATTCTACAAACATTTATTTTTGTGTCCAGAGCATTCTTCTTGGCCAAGACACTGAGACAGTATTTTTAAGTACACAAATTGTTTTGTTTTGCTTTGTTTTGTTTAATTAGACAAATATGTCTATAAAAAGTATAAGCATGGTAGCTTTTAGGTCTGTGAAAGAAAGGTGTAGCATTCACGAAATCAGCCTTGTTTTCTGTAACTGTCTTCGTTGTGACAGAAGATAAACAATGCAACTAATTTATTTTATAGGATGTTAGGGTTAGAAGGAACCTGAATGGATGGAATTTGGAAGGAATGCTAATGGACAGAAGTCCGTCAGATTTTCCCCAAAAATCTGTACGTAGGCATTCTCAGTGTTGACTGTAGACAGATGTTTATGTACTTTTCATTTAATGATAGAGAGCCGTAGAAATCACTGCAGATGGCTAAGAAGTGGGGGTGATGATCCATGTGGGTACACTCAGTGTAAATTTGGTTGTCTGGCAAAATTTCTGCAGCACTAACGATTTTAGGAAATTCTTTGAAAAACTAGATTAATATGAACAGTTTTTTTTTCTTTTATGTTTTGTTCCTTATCTCTTTTATAAGTTTTCCAATTTTACTGTTAACCTTGAATACCTAGAAGAATAGAAGGTCCAATATTGACTGTGTCATAATTCATTTGCTCATTATAACATAAGAAGTTCATTACCTATTAATATGTTCAGAAAATATCTTAAAATTATTTTTAATAATGGATATGCCTTTAAAGGAAGTGTATTATAGTGGATAGAGAGCTGACCTTAATGCCAAGGAGACCTAAATTCAAGTCATGCTTCTGACATATTCTGGTTGTGTGACCCTAAGCAAGTAAGTCTCTTAGCCTCTCAGTGCTCTAGGCAGTTCTCTAAGACAGTCAGTTACAAAGTAGGTTCTGACTTGTACTTGTAGAAGGAATTTCCTGACCCAGGAGTTCCCTATGCTAGTGAAACCAGTGAAATGAGGCAGGTAGGTGGTGTAGTGGATAAAGTGCTGGGCCTGGAGTCAGGAAGACTCATCTTCCTGAGTTCAAATCTGGCCTCAGACACTTACTATCTGTGTGTCTCTGGCCAAGTCACTTAAAAAAACCTCTGCCTGCCTCAATTTTCTCATTTGTAAAATGGGGATAATAATACCACCCACCTCCCAGGGTTGTTGTGAGCATCAAATGAGATAATTATTGTAAAGCACTTAGCACAGTGCCTGACACATAGTAAGTGCCATATAAATGTTAGCTATTATTATTATCACAGTTCCAGTGCCTGCCTTTATATATTTCATTGAAAAAATATCAGTTTAGTTGGAAGTTAATCTCTGCATCTTTGATTTGATCAGTGTAGAGGACTGCTGGTTTGGGAACTCCCTTCATTGATGCACATTTGTAGCTGGTCTGCAACTTAAAATCTTGGTGCGTTGTCTGGGACACTGTGACTTGTTAGAGGCAAGGCTTGAATCTATGTCTTCCTAACTTTGAGATTGCCTCTCTGTCCCCATGGTGTCCCAGCAGAGTTTAGTAAACCCCCAGAAAGAGTGACACTAATAAGATATCTTCTACCAGCCACCTGGATTTACACTGATGGTGCCTACATCACTCCTCAGCCACTGGGTGACTGACATGTTCATTCCTTCTATGAATATTAACTACCACTTATATGCAGTGGATAATGTCTGCTACTCAAAATACAAAAATAAATGATAAATGTTCATTATACACAAGGAGCTACAATCTGTCATGTGTTAATTAAGAAATCATTTATAACCTCATATTTAAATGACTAATGAAACATAATTTTTTTTACCAGAGTTATGATATAGCATGATTATTTAGCTTGTGGATATTTATTCAACACAGCTTTGAAAATAGCTTGATTTCAGTTTTTATCAGGGCATAAAATCATAGTAGTTAGAAGTAGATAAGGGCCTTAGAGCTCATCTAGTCCACTCCTTTCCTTTTGCAGATGAAGAAACTGAGGCTCATTGTGTTTAAGTGACTTGCCCACAGTTACACAGTTAGTAAGTAATAAAGCTGGGATTTATCTTTTCAATATATCATACATTCAGTTCAAGAAATATTTAAGTATCTGCAAAGTACTAGACACTGGAAATGCAAACAAAGAAGGAAAAGATTCTGTCCTCAAGATGTTCTATTCTGTTGTTTTCACTTGAAACTCTTGAACTCTTTGTTGACTCCATTTGGGGTTTTCTTGGCAGAGATCCTGGAGTGGTTTGCCTTTTTCTTCTCCAGCTCATCTTTCAGATGAGGCAAACAGAGTCAAGAGAATTGCCCAGGGTCACACAGCTAGCAAGTGTCTGAGGCCAGATTTGAACTCAGGAAGATGAGGCTTTCTTGCTCCAGACCCAGCACTCAAACCACTGTGCCACCTAGCTGCCCTGTCCTCAAGATACTTAATTAAAAAGGAGGCTGAGGCAGATGACCACACCCACATGTAAGTGGCTATAAAATATTTCCAAGTTGGGGGTTAGGAAAGGTGTCTTTAGGTGGTGGCCTTTCAGTTAATCTTTGAGGGAAGTCTCAAAGATTTCTAAGATTTGGAGATAAGTTGGCAATATAATTCAGCATGGGAGACATTGCTGGAATTATTTATAATTTTCAAAACACTATATATAGGATAGATTTATTAAACTATTGTACAGTACATGATAATTTATTATTTGCAATATTTTAATAATAAGAGATTACTAGATTGAAGGTCAAGAGTTCTGAGCTCCTATTCTAGGTCTCCTTTTGTTACTGAGGCAAATCTCTTCCTCTCTATCTCAGTTTCCTTTATCTGAAAAAATAAAGGAATTGGTCAAGATAGTCTCTAAACAATATGAGTCTTTGACTAAAAATATTAAATACCAACCTATTCTCTATTAGGATTATTTATCTTGTCTCTTCATTTCATAGTTTTTGTTCTGTGTTACTGATGAATTCAGAACGTTTGAATATTCTTAGATGATATGAAATGAGTTAGTCAGCTGACATTTAAGGGCTTTACATGTGCCATGCACAAAAGGACCTAACATTCTAATGGAGACAATATGCAACTGACTATGGACATGCAAGATTTATACCATGTAACTAGAAGGTAGTCTCAAAGGAGAAGCATTGAGGTACATTGAAAGAACTGGACTGCAGCTGGGACTTGTGCTGAATCTTGAAGGAAGCCAGGGTTAAGTAGGAGGCAGACGTGAAGAGCAAGAGTACTCAAGCACGGATGATAGCCAGTGCAGAGCCAGTCACGAAGATGGAGTGTCCTCTGTGTTGAGTTGTAGATTGTGTGTAAAAACACTGGAAAGAAGGGGCCAGATTGCAAAGGGCTTTCAATGCCATGTGGAGGATTTTATAATTGATTGGAAAGGCAATAGAATGCCACTGGAGTTTTGAGTAGACACTGATACAATCAGACTTGGGGGGAAATGACTTTGGCAGCTAAGTAGGGGATGGACTGGAGTGGGAAGAGACAGAAAGAGCAGCTAGAAGGCTATTAAAATAGTGTTGGTATGAGCTGGAGAAGATCTACACAAGGAGGGTGGCGGTAGATTGTAGAAACAACAAGACTTGACATAGAGATGAGCTAGGTGATGTGAATGAGAATGAGAAGTGGAGAATGATACTTGGGTTGCAAGCCCTGGGTGACCAGGAAGGATGATGGTTTCCTAGTAAACCTACTCTAGATTCTAACCAGAGGAGGTGACTTAAGTTTTGAACTAACCCAAGAATATTTTGGTTTTAGTTACGACATAATGTGACTTACTATAAAGAATTTCTGAGTTGTCCTAAGCATTAGTTAGTTGTATATATTTGCTGCTTTTCTCTTAGTGCAATTTGAACTGCTGTGTGGCCTGCACATAAGAATTAATTGATGAATTGGTATGTTTATGGTCATATTTCTTTTATGACTTAATTTATTGTGAGTGTTGACCTAGAAGATCCCTAAGGTTTTTTTCCCTAAAATTCTTAGAATAATACTTCATACTTGTGCCATGCTTTAGAATATTGGTTCTTAGAATGAGGGTACTCAGACCAGGGGTCTAGAAGGTCAAAACTGTTTTCATATTATTACTGAGATGTTATTGCCTGTTAAAATATCCCTCCCTTTTCCAACTAACATATCTGTGTGAGGCCTGATTTTCTTCATGTACTTAACTCAAAACAACATCATAAGGGATTGAATTCAGAAGCAGATATAAGAATCCAGCTGTCTTCTGTTAAGCTAGACATTAAAGAGATTTTCAAAAATATGTGAAACTTTTTCTCTCTAATTTTTTTGTTATGGAACGTTAGTTACTATTTTTTACAAAAATTGTATTACTTCTGTTAATGTGTAATAGGTTTATTGTTATTTTTAATGAATACATAGATATCACTTTTAGTTTCTGACATCTGTAGGTATAAGTCACATAAACAAAAGTTCTTTGGAGGTTCCTCCATTTTTAATAGTGTAAAGGGATCCTGAGACCAAAAAGTTTGAGAGCTGCTGCCTTAGAATAACGGGGAACTTTGAAAAGTTTGTTATTTTATAGTCATAGCACTTATGTGAAGCAGTCAACATTGGGGATGTTGTCCATATTCTACTATTGAGAAAGTTGAGACTCCAAAGCAATACATAGATAGTAGTAGTAGTGATACGGGATTAGAACCCATTTTGTCACTTTACCTCATTTCTTTCGTCTACAGCTGACTCTCTTCCTGGAAGAAAAAAAAAGATTATCTTTTTTAGGGTTGCACAATATTACTGATGAATAATACGAAAATCTTATCAGATCCTTTCCCCGAGACCAAAAGAAGTGATTGTAGATTGATTACCAAAAAAGAAGCAGTTTATTTTCTGGTAATTTTTTTCTCTAGTAATTTCTGTCTCAAGGATCTAAGTTGAAAGCAGATTCAGTCAAATTATCTGAGAAAGAAAATAATGTAACATATGGTTGAAATAATTTGCCCTGTTTTAATTTCTGCTGAATAATAGATTTGACATAATAGCTATTTTTAAAAATTACACTCTACCATGAGGTAAAATGAACAATGTGCCTTTTAATTTGCCTATGCAAGTAGCTGAGAAAATTGTATCCATTTAGCTAAAATACAGTAACAAATAACTCGATGGGATCAAACTTAGAGCCCAAATAATTGATACGACATTTAAATCTCACTGTTTTGTACAGAAAGTATACTATTATTATTTGATATGAACTTAATATGTATTCAGATCAAATCTCACTTTTAATATCATATGATAGATTTTAAAGGCCCTTAACATTAATACTTAAAATGTGAAATGTGATATTTAAAAATTAGCTCACTTTTTCAGGGAAAGATGAAAAACTCAAAATATATACAGTTTACTTGGTTACCTCTCTGTTGAGGGAAAGAAATAAATTTCTGATTTGTCTTAATTCCAAATAACTTAAATATTTTAAATTAGTCTTAAGCAAGAGTTTTCAAATCTGGGATTCATGAACTTTTTGATAAATATTTTGAATTGATACTTTTGAAAAAGTTTTAATATAATTGATGTTTTCTGTGTGATCCAATGTATTTTTATTTTATGAATTTAAAAACATTATTCTGAAAAGGGATCCCTCAGCTTTATCAGACTGTCAAAAGGATATGATAACTAAAAAAGGTTAAGAATTCTGATGTAAAGGAAGAAAACATTATTATCTGTAGAAAAAAACTTTCAAAACCCAAATAATCACTTTATTAGCTTCTGATGAATCAAGACCCGTCAATGATTTCTACCAACCTTTTCCCACTTGTGTGAACTTTATCAGCAAAATATTTTGGAAGGCCAGCCTAATCCTTGGTATATATTATTTTTGTTGATGGGATCAGACTCAGAGACATCTTAATTCATTCATGCCCAGTTCTTCTCTAGAACTTTAGAATGGATCCTGTTAACAGCATTGAGGGAAGTGACAAAAATTGAACAAGACATAGTGGCCATAATCTATTTAGATTTATTTATGAATTTTTTCAGATAAAGGTTATCACATGGATTTATTGACACAGGTGTTGTAAAAATCTCTGTTCTTTGGCAATATATTAAATTAAATCCATTGTTGTATTAGCAATGTGTGTTAATGTAAACACAAAAAAAATTAGAGCAACTTAAATTAAAAAAAAAAATTTTAGCCACTTTGCCCATAATCCTAGATGACAAATATTTTATGTGGTAATATGGTATCTCACCCCTTAGAATCAGAAGAGAAAGGTTTGAATTCCTGTTTCACTACATATTGTATGACCATGGGGAAGTAATTCTCCAAGTCTCAGTTTCCTAAATTGTAAAATAGAGATAATAATATTTGCATTTAATTACAATTTTAGTTTGTTTTTCAGCAACCATTGCCCAGGATGAAGAGGTCAAGAAAGTGTATGAAGAACTGAGCAAAACCTTCTAAACTAAATCACTACACTTTGATAATCAGTATCACTTCCTTGTGAAAGTGGTTATAAAGGAGAAAGGAAAATCTTTTTGAAAATATAGATCAGGATCAAAAAATGAGAGGCCAAAGGCTTATAGTCTTAAGCCTCTATGTCATTACTAATTTTTTAAACATGGGAGTAAGAAGACATTGGATGTGAGAGTACTGTACATCATAAAAACAGAAGTTAGTTATATCTTCATAGACAACGATTATAGATACAGAAATCTTTTCAGAATTAGTTGTCTGCATACAGTTGATTAGTTAGTGCAAAGAAGAAAGTAAATATTTTTTTAAGGTTTAAGAACAACAGGTACTTTGTGATTACAGCTACTGCAACCTGATCTGTTTATTTTTTTAAATTAATTTTTTTCAATTCTGTCCCCCCTACCTTTCTTACTTCCAAAGAAAAAGAAAGGAAATGTATATAGCTATGGTAAACAATTTCCTGATTTGACAATGTCTAAAAAAGATATATTTCAGTCTGTACCTTGAATCTGTTACCTTTCTCTCAGGAGGTGGGTAAGATGTTTCATCTGAGTCATCTAAAATTGTGATTGGTCATTGTGTTGCCGATTTTTTTTAAACAAGTCACTGACTCTGAAAAATGAAAATAAAAATAAAGATATTGATTATTATAACCCTTTTTAATATTCATTTAAAAAATGAGTTCCAAATTTTCTCCTTCCTCCCCTTCCTTAAGCTGGTAAGAAATTGAATACAGGTTATACATGTATAATCATGTAAAACATTTCCATATTAGTCATGTGTAACCCTTTTTAGAAAAGGTCAGCTCTTAGAAAATTCACTACTATAGGGAGAACAAAAGACACCAGAAACCACTTCAGGCAGCAGTCATTTCATCTCTTTCCTAAGTAAAGAGACATGATGGACAGCCCTGGTTTAGCATATAAGCTCATTTGGGAAACATTATGGAGAAGGATGATGAAAGATTATAAGCAGTATTACCTCAAAAAGTGGTGAAAAACAGGTAGAGTGAAAACATACATTTAAAGAGTTTTAAACCTAATCCTAAACCTAACCTAATCCTAACTCTACACCCTAATCCTAACCTTAATAAAAGGATTTGTTGTGTAAAACTTGGACTCAATCAAAAGGCCGCACCTAAGGACCTGGAAGGCCGCATGTGGCTTTGAGGCCACAGGTTCCCCACCCCTGGTTTAGACTAAGGTCCCACTAAATTACCCCTAGAGCATTTTTAGATGAAACTGAGGACAACAAACAGATGAGAAATGCAGAAATCCGTTAGCATTTTTACTATTTTTGTAGACAGCAATAATGGGGCCACCATTTTGGGAGTCTATGCCTTAGCCACCCAATGTACTATATGAGGAAACAGCAATAGTGATTTAGGAAAATATGTTGGAAAGAATGGCTATATATATCCAGAAGAAATATGAACAGAATATTTAAATTCACAAAATATATACGGAAGAAATGTGTTAGAAATAGTACAATTTTAAAGGTGCTCAAGGAAACATTTTCGGGGTATTTCAACTCAAGAAAGTTTTCCAGATAATGGAAAACTTCTTATATTGTGCCTTTACTAAACAAGTAACCAAAAAGAGAAAACATAGGTAACAACCAATCTATTTGCATACTTGGTCCTCTTTGTAAAGTCTTGATGAGTATGTTCTATTCCTAAATTGACTCTTGGGTTATATATGAGAAAAGAACAGGCAGGTTTTTGTTGACTATCTTTTATTTCATAGTCTACAAAAACACTGTGTTCTTTCAAAGAACATTCTGTCTTTGCAGATACAATTTACCAAGAGCTGTAGAAAATATATTTTAGTATCTTGATTTTTCTTCAAAAAAAAAAATGAGAGGCAATGCAGTGTAGTAGAAAGAGGATTGGACTTGGAGTCTGGAGAGACCTAAATTCACTTCTTAAGATGCATCACTTTCTCAATGACCTGGGTAAATCACAAAGTCTCTCCGAGTCTCATTTTTCCCATCTGTAACTGGTGACAATAACAGCTATAGACATTATCTCACAAAATTGCTGTGAATTAGATGCTACCCTAGAAAGTGCTTTGCAAACCCTGGATCTCTTTGTAATTGTCAGCCATTATTATCATATGCATCAGTGAAAGAAAATACATATTTGAAGGCTCTCCTGAGATAAAATGTCTCCTGTACACATTGTGATTGTATGAGACTAACAGATTTGACTGCAGAAATGAATTTGCATTGGTGTTCCACTGAATATTTTATAAACTTCTGTTGGTCACCTAACTTGTTTCCCATTATCATGGAAAATGCCCTGCTTATGGTCCAAACAAAAGGGTCTCCAAATGCTCTTATTCCCAGATGATGTGCTAATCATATGAGTCTTAAAACACTAGAATTCATCCAGTGAAGTCCATAAAAATTTAAAGAAATTGATCTAATTTATGTATCTTTATATATACATAAGGGGGGGGGACCCTGAAACCTAGAGAAACAAAAGGAGTAGATAGCGTCCCATAAAGACAGGAAAGGGCTGCATACGCCTTGATATACCTCCCATTTTCTTTGACTTGTTTTCCCTTGCTAATTGACTCCCAAGAGGATAATTTCAGTTTACTTTCATCAGCATACTTGTTTGTATAACATGATTTCATAAAATAATTTTTACCCCTTGTTATAATGAGATTTTAAACAGAGTGGGCCAGATCCAGCTCTATTGGCCTCATTTTTTGCTTTTGCCGGTATGATGTTGGATTTTTTTTTTAGGAATAAAGCCTTGACTTCTGTCATACATTTATTAAATTGATTCATAGAAAATCAGGAAAAGTGTATCATGGGGGAAATTATTTTACCGATCATGTCCTTTTAGTTGAATCGTAGTGGCTATAATTAGCGCTACTGTGATAGAAAGTTACCAAATGGTATATCTGTTTCTAGTAGGATATGTAGGCTTTTGCGCCAGCTCTGAACAGTATAAGTAGGTGTCTGAACAGTGCTTATATGCCTAACAATATAAGTTAAAATCTACACTGAACATTTGGGAATTGTTTGTTGATACAGAAACTGACATCTTGAACCTTAGTGCCAGGGGTATGATTTTAAAATATTTCTGAATATACAAGAAGAAAATACAGCATTTTAGAAAAAAATATGTATAAATTATGCCTTTACTTGTGACTCTTTACAAAAGTGATTCTAATGAATATGTGCCCCAAATTGATGCTTGAGTAAATGTGTATATTTTGACATTTCTTTTTTATTGCTAAAAATCTAAAAAAAAAAAAAAATCACATAGAAATCCCAGAAGTTGAGAAATTTTTTCCCCTTATTCTCTTGAGTGTAATTCTTCCCGTTCTTCATTTACCACATTTCTCATTTACTTTAAGCAGATTCTTTTTTTGTATGTGAAATGGCAGATTTATTATTTATATACATATACAAACATTATTGTTTCTTTATGTAAATATGCTAATTAAATATTGTAGTTAATAATCTGTATCCTATCCTCTACTGAAATCTACTTTCTTGACTCATTGTGTTGTGGAAATTAACATTGGGTTCTCCCAGGTTGTACCAGTAGAGCTCAAGTTCCCAAAGGTCCTGCCAAAGCTGGAAAGAATTTGGGATTGAACCCTGCCGTGAGCATTGTGTCTCTCATCTTAAGGACCGGCCAATAAAAGTTCTAAGAAGCACATTCATCAGCCTGTCCATAGGTGAATTTTTCAGCCACATCAACTCAAGAAAACTCAACTAAGATTTAAAAGGATTGAGATCTGAGTGAATGAAGTAACCTCACTGATAAAATCATCATGCATCCTTAAAGTATTTTATTATACAAATAATGTATCTTGTAGAGCATTGCTTCTCAAAGTATGGTCTAGGGACTCTGAGAGTCCCTGAGACAGTTTTCAGGAGATCTAAGAGGTCAAAACTATTTTCATAGTAATAGAAAGACATTTTCATTTCTAATAGGGTAAATGCCAATAGATATAATCCACATAAACGTGCATACTTGTAAACTAATGTGTATGCATAAATGAATAAACTATAAACATAAGTTTGTCTGACAATCAAAATTAGAATCCGAGAAGATAAAAGTTATATTTAATTTTTAGCATTTCATGGACCACATAAAATCAGTACTGTCTACTTGGAATGAGTAATCATTAGGAAGATATAAGTGACCTTTTAGCCCCATGAATTGCTCCTTCATGTTTCTAACCAATAAAACTCTGTACAGTGGTGGTAGGAAAATGGGAAATGTATGCAGTAGAGGCATCCAACACGTTCACCTTTCTCCTAAACTAGTTATGCTTTGGTCTTGTCCCACTAATCTATATTACTCTCAATCTATATTCCTTTCAGGTAAGCTAAAAGTTATTTGATGGGGCTATGTCTTAGGCAGAGGCTGGGACATTTTCACAATCGTCATAGTTCACCAACTTGTTCAGTTGTTTCAGTCCTGTCTGACTCTTCATGACGCCATTTAGGGTTTTCTTGGCAAAGATACTGGAGTAGTTTGCCATTTCCTTTTTCAGCTTATTTTACAGATGAGGAAACTGAAGCAAACAGCATCAAAAGATTTGCCCAGTCTCACACAGCTAGTAAATGTTTCAGGCCAAATTTGACCTCAGGAAGATGAGTCTTCCTAATTAAGCCCCAAGCTCTATCCACCTCTTTCTGCCTAGCTGGCCTGTTTCACCAACTAGTTTGTGGTTGTTCATACCCTTCTATCTCTAAATAGAAAGTAGAGTTTAATAGCTTAGTAACCTTGGGAAAGTTGATTTCTCTGGGCGTTACCTGTAAAATGATGCCAATGAATACTTGCCCTGCCTAGCTTTCATTGTTACCTTATGTATCAAAGAATGTATGTGAAAGGGCCTTTAAAAGTAGAATGTGCCACCAAGATTTAAGGTAGTGTTATTATCTGAGTAATAAGTATGTGTGCTTTCTAACACAGAATCAAACTTTGTGGAACAAATTATGAGATGATTACATCTATTGAAGAACTACTTTATAAAAATCTTCAAGTTTTCCACTTTTTGTGAATTTCTTTGATTCCGTTGATTGTGAATGGATTTTTAGCAAGTTTTTCTCAGTACTTTACATGATAAGGATGCATCTCTTGTATATAAAATGATATAATTACATTTCTGAAGTAGGTTCCAAAGTAGTTGAAGTTTGTTTTTGTCCACATCTCCACTTTCTGTACCCCTTTCTCTCTTCAAATATTTCTTAGTGTTTAATCAGTGCTTTTGTCACTTTTCCCTGGCAAAAAGGTATAGTTAAAAGAGCACCAGATTTTTAGATTGTTTTGCTAATAACTTGGTGCGTGACCAGCAGGGGTGGGAGAAGGGGTGCTATCACTGTTCTTTTTTTGTAAGGTGAAGGGGAAGATGGGTAAAATGATCTCTTAACTTTCATTGATCCTTAGACTAATTTATAACTGAAATGAAAAGATCTGGCCTCTTTTAAAAAAAGTTCCTGCATTATCAGGTGGGAGGTTTTCAAAATTACCTATAAGATAATATCACAGGTAAAGTCCCATAGGAAGCTACCTCATCAACTAAACTCTTAAGGCCAGTTCTCTTAACTGGAATGTACATGATATGCCATGAATCTGAATTTTTATCCTTTTTCAGGATCAAATATGCGTCTTCACGTTTTCTTCTAGTCTTAGTCATTTACCCCAAAACATGATAAATGGTTATTGTTGCCTTAGGTGATAAAATTAATTAAATACAGTGAATGAGAATAAAAATTAAGCTTCTATCAGTTTCTCAAGTACGGGGAGGGAGTAGTTATCTAATGAACTTTTTTTAAACTGACCTCTTTACTTCTGGTCTAGACTTAAGTCATAGATAGTGAACAAAGTAGATTAGAATACTGTCTTTATCACATACAGATTTCAGTGGGTAGTGTAAAATACCCTCTCTTGTATTGTGTTCGAACCCTGCTGTTGCTGTTCCATATAAGAAACCTAACTCTATTCTAAGAGGAAAACACCATGTGGGAGAGACTCTCTCCAGGTTGTCCTGCACACTCACGCCATGTGAACCTTCCTGAAATTCTCTACTGCTTTGATTTTTTTCATTCTCTTGTTTAAGGTCCTTCTTCAATGGCTCTCCATTGCCCATACTGGATATAGTCCAAAATATGTGTTTTATTTTATTTTGTTTTTTTTTAGGCAAGTGGGGTTAAGTGACTTTCCCAGGGTCACACAGCTAGTAAGTGTCAAGTGTTTGTTCTGAGGCCAGATTTGAACTCAGGTCCTCCGGACTTCAGGGCCGGTGCTCTATCTACTGCGCCACCTGGCTGCCCATAGTCCAAAATATTTAATCTGGCTTCTAAACCCTCTATAATTGGGAGCCAACTTTGTCTCCCATTCTTCCTAATAGAAAATCTCTGCTATAAACTGGATTACTTTCAGGCTTCTCTCCCAACCAGTACTTATACTTTTCCTCTTTCACTTTCTATTTTGGCTCATGCTTTTTTCTTTAGCTTGGAATAATTTATCTCTTCTTTTTAGTACAGCCATAATGCAACCTATCTAGCATAACCATCCTTCACTGTCATCTCTCATCTTTCGTGAATTCCTCCCAACCCACCACTATGGTCTTTTCTCTATAAACACATATGGTATTTGTTGATTATAGCAACTAATTTTGTACTGCCTCGTACCTCATAGGTGGTTTATATTAAGCTGTTATCTTATTTTCAGTTTCCTTTTTAGGTGTGCATTTCTCCAACTAGATTACAAACTTAGGGCATGCCTTTTTAAAGGAAATTAATTCTTTTACAATACCTTAGAGGAGAGGCAGCATGGTACAGTGAATAGTATACTGACTTAGGAGTCAGAAGACCTGGGTTCAGATCCTCTCTCTGATGCTTAATATCTGTCTGATCTTGGTTGAATGACTGAGCCCCCAAGGTTTCACTTTTTTCATCTGTAAAATGATGAGGTTGGACTAGAGGACCCCTGAGGTCCCTTGTACCTCTAAATCTATAATCTTAGGATCTCTATCTGTGACTTTCAGATAGTAGGAACTCAGAACGTATTTATTGGTTGACTAGTCTTATAAAGTGCTAAGAATTTGTTCCCTCTAAAAAAAAAATTAAAAATTCAGTATTGAAAATATTAACAAATTAACTTTTAATGGTCATGGCATATTTTTTTTTCTTATTTCAGTCCCTCTTTTATAAATCTGCTTTTCTATAGCTTCTAAACATAGAGATATGTCTATAGTACCGCATAAAGTTACATAATTTCAAAATTCTGGAAATAAGCTATCTCTACTCTTGCATGAGCTTCTTATAGTTTACAATAAGGAGGTTCTTTAACTCCCCCCCCACAAGTTTATGAAACAATTTTTTTTTTTTGGCAAAAGGTTTTGGTAAGATACCCTGAGATGGAGAAGATGAGTATTCTATTTCTATAATAATTTAAATACCTAGTTTGGAAAAATGTGTTATTTATAAACTTTTAAAAAATATATTTCAAGAATTCATGCTTTATTTAAGGTATTTATAAGGGTGTATTTATATAAAATATTTGTGTTGGAATCAGTTTCCACAGGCTTATTTTTGCAAGTTGTTTGGTAAATTTTCAGTTTGAGCATTTACACCTCAAAAATCAACAAATGGTACAAATCAGGCCTTGAATTATTATTTTGTTGATTTGTCCAGATTTAAGAAGGTGATAGAGAAAATGTTAATAATGCAAATTAAACTTTAAAAGTGGAGATCTGATTGTTAAACATTTACCAGCACACCCTTGGGTATTTGCTTATAATTCTTAATGAAATAGGATAAAATTCATTTTCAAAATCTCTTTATTATACATTTCCTCTCTGTTTGTGAAATAAGGAAATCTAGTCAAATACTATTCTATAATTCCTTCCTTAAAGGGTCTTTTATGGCTAGGAACTTCCTGTTCTCTTGGAGGATTTGTTAATTCATTTTACTGTTAGTAGCATATAACTCAACCCTTTATCCAAGTGGTAAGCAAGTAATAAATTAATAAATATTAAAGTTATTTTTAAGGTACTGGGCATAATTTTCCTACTCTTAAGTAATGTTTATTTGCAAGATTTGCCCAAACAGACTTACAACATTTGTTCTAACTTTTAAACCAGTAGTTTGGCAATGTATTCAGTATACTAAATAAAAACCATTTTGTCCTGAGTATAAAAATAAAGGAAATAGAACTCCAAAGTATTAAATCTAAGAATGTGAGGCCATTAGATATCATTAACTCTCAAATGAATAATGTATGTTTAAAATTAGTTGGAAATCAGCATCTTAAATCCTAATGCACAGCATGCATTATTCCAAGTTAAAAACAAACCATTTGTTGTGTGGGATTTATTTTAAAAGATAAAATTTCACATTGTTTTTAAATACACTATGGAGATTAATTTTAATGAAGATCACTGTAAGATTTCAAATATTTAACCATAAAGCTGGGAGAAAACCAGTCACAGAGCTATAATAAAAGGCTACAAATGCATAAGCTTTCAAGGTGAGATGAAGGATGGGTGAGGTGTTTTGGGTAGTTGTCTAATGGGCATCTCCAATGTTTTGCTGGCAGAAGGACTCCATGAAAGATGACAGAAGAAGTTATTGTTATAGCAAAGTGGGATTACACTGCACAGCAGGATCAAGAACTTGACATCAAGAAGAATGAGCGTCTGTGGTTGCTAGATGATTCCAAAACTTGGTGGAGGGTAAGAAATGCAGCCAACAAAACAGGATATGTGCCATCTAATTATGTGGAGAGGAAGAACAGTTTGAAGAAAGGCTCCCTGGTTAAAAATCTTAAAGACACATTAGGTAAGTGTTACATGCTAATTAGGACAAAGAATGTAGAATTGAATTATTTTCCAAAAATGAAAGGCTTTTACTTTTTCTTTAGGAGGTTTTCTTTCTTTCTTTTTTTTTTTCCTTAAGGTCTCTATTGAATGACAAGTCGTTATCTTTCCAGTTAGCTTATTTTCAATATCCCTGTGAAAAATTATACAGGTCAAGATAGAAAAACATGATTTTTGTCAGTTCGGAGAGATTCGTGAGTTTATAGTCATATGTAATTTGACACGAGTATGTTTTGGGCCAAGGCACATGTTCCTGTCTTCTCAAATCAGAAGTCAAGAGGCTCCTGAAGTAAAATTACCACATCAAAAAATCCACAGCTGTGCCCATATCGTTCCATCACATCTTTTCTACAATATGTCAAACACGTATCTCTCTTTCTTGCAAAATCCAATACATTTGGCCTTTACTCATAGGAAGGAAAATAGCTATATAAGAACTGTGAATTCAGGTGGCTTTTGTACCATCCTAAATTGAAATGTGGGAACGATATTTTATGGTTGACATGATATACTTTAGGTCGTCTTCACTGGTCTGTTGAGGTACCATGTCATTTTTGCTGAGGCAGATATAAATATGGCTTTAGCTAGAGTTCTAGATAGTTTTAGGAAAGACAGTATAGTAGAAAGATAGTGCTGGGCTAAAAGTATTGGAAATTTTGTGTTCAAATGTCACCTCCAACACTATATGGCTGTAAGTGATTTTCTCTCTTACCCTCAGATTCCTCCTTTGTAAAATGGGGAAAATAATTTTCATACAACTGTTTGGTTGTAGGAAAGAGCTTCCTAGACCTTAAAGTGCTATGGACATTTATGGTAGAGGAATTTTAGATCTGAGATGAAGAGTATTGGAGCATTTGAGGCTCAAGGTTTAGTCTTTATGTTTATTGGTGCTGATAGACACCACAGCCAGTTTCATCTCTGAAGCTCCAAAGGCAGGATATGGAAAAGTCAGGCGTGGGTTATTTAAAGTTATTAGGATACAAAGTGACTTGCAATCCAATATTCTTTTGAATATAATATTTAGTTCAAGTAGATAGTGCATATAATTTTATTTAAGACTTTTAGTAATACAGTTTCATATATATAGTCAAGTATCATTTAGTCAATGTAGTCTGCCTAAATTTATTTTGAATTTTTTTAACTATAACAACAAAAAGTAGAATTTTCTGTTGTAATCATTTCAAAAGAGTTCAATATTGTTATCAGTTTCTCTCTAATTTATTTTTCCCTTTTATACTCTGTGAGATATCTGAGATGGATGTGGGGGGAATAATCATATTTTATGGTTACATACCATAAGGAATGAGAGAATCAGTGTGGCCTGGTGGATAAAGAACTAACTTTGGAGTCAGGAAGACCTGAATTTAAATCCCACCTCTGATACATGGTGGTCCTGTGACCCTGAGCCACTTAAACTTTCAGCGCCCCAGACAACTCTCTAAAATTGTAAGTTACTGAGCAAATGCTAATCTGCGGTGATGTTTCCTCCCAGGAAGTTCTCTACACCAGTGAAATCACAGGGGGACATCAGAGAACTGGAGGTGATGGGTTCATTCAGCAAACCCTTTATGCTGCTGCAGAACATTCCTAACCTTTTTATCATCGATATGTATTAGAAGTACTATTACTGGTTTCTTCAAGGGAACTCAAAGCTCTTTATTTAAAATAACTCATTATCTTTTTTATGTTAATGAGAAAAATGAGGCACAAGACTAAACACAGAAATCATGCTTATTTTTTAAAGATGCTGAGTTTTTAGGTATCCTTTTTCTGTCTAAATACTTATGTAATCAATCTATCAATTAATAAACATTTATTAAGTGACTACTAGGTGTCAGGCATTGTGCTAAGCACTGGGGATACGAAAGGAGGCTAAAGACAGCCCCTGCCCTCAAGGAGCTTACCCTCTAATGGGGAGATATCATGCAAACAAATACACCCAAAACAAGCTATATACTGGATATGTAAGAGGTAATTAACAAAGAGAAGGCACCAGAATTAAGAGGGGTTGAAGAAGGCTTCCAATAAAAAATGAGATTTTGATTGGGATGTAAAGGAGACCAGGGAACTTTCTTTCCACTAGATTATCTCCTTTGACTCTTGCATCTATATGTCATTTGAAGAAAATATAATTGTCTATAAAAAACTTTTACGTTATTAGTAGGTGGAAGCTAAGCATCCTAGATTCATTGTGTTTCAGTTGATTCATTCATTTCACTTTCAAGACATCATCCAACAATCTGTTTTTCAGAGATGTTGATGTATTACAACTAGTTGTAGTTTTCAGCCTCTTTTCTTGCTCTTTTAATACTCTCTGAGGGTTTTGACAGGATTTTAAAAGATAGAAAGCAGAATTGAGAAAATTACATCATCATCTCTGAAAAAATGAAGAATTTAGTCAAAATTTTTGTTATATTCACTGAGTCTTTAAGGGAAAAATAATCTTTTAACTCAAACTGGAGGAAGGCTGGGCCAACCGATGGCCAGCTTCTTTCAGTGGGCTTCATTTTTTTCTTAAGTTGTGGTAGTTAAAGTACCTCCATGGGATCCTAGAATCTTAGAGTCATACAGATCATCTAGTCCCACTTCCAGCTGAAAATATGGGACCCACCTTTATAGTATCCTTGATAGATGGTCGGCACCTTTTATTTGAGAGTTCACTGCTTTGTGAGGAATACTGTAGTAGTTCACATATTTAATAAGCTGGATTCTGCCTTTCCTAATTTCCATCTGTTGGTTCCTTTTTTGCCCTTTGGCTTTATATAGAATGCCCAGCATCTCCTCCACCTGATAATCTTGACATGTGAAAGTAGTTATTGTGTCCCTCATCTGTTCACTTTTCCAGGATAAATTAACTCATTGTTTTCCATGGAATTTTTATATTTAGAATGGAAATAACCATTATATTTGCAATAAAAATATATGTGTAATAAATCCATTTTTCATCATCCATGCTTCATTTTGTAACCTAATAAATAACTTTTTAAGGGATTAGATCCATCCATCATGGAATTTAAATTCATAGTATTTCTTAGTTCATCTTACAGAGGAGCTTATATTTACTGAAAATATTTTATTTCATTTTCTAAAAGCATCATCTGGGCATAAATTTTCTGATGCTTATTTGCTCTAATTAATGAGTAAAGTAGTAAGCATATGTTAAGTAAGAACTGCACCATACTTGCCAGGAACATTCTTCTTTGCTCTGAAGATACAAGGACAAAAGAGCTCCTGTGCTGGAGTTTGCATTATTTTGGGGGAATGAACAATTACACATGTAAATAAATACAAAAGGCAATGCAGCCCTGGGGATAGGGTGGGGTGGAGAATCAGGAAGGGCCTCATATAGGAAGCAGCTTTTGAGCTGAACTTTGAAGGAAGGTAGAAATAGAATTGACCAGGGTTAGCATGTAATTAGTTCTGGGATGTGAAAGAGAGTAGAGTTGAGGATGATTTCTAGGTTTGTTTACCTGGGTGACTAGAAGAATGGTGGTGTATTTAACAAAAATAAGAAAGTTAGGAGCTAAGCTAAGGAAATGTCAGGGAGTTCCTTATTTCTCCACAACCTTAATTCTAATATAAAGGTTTTCTTTTTCTTCTGATACCATTGTCATTCCATTTTCAAGAAGAACGATTGTAACCCCCTGGGCTTCCCCTAGGCAGATGCTCCCAAATCTGTCCCTGATCTGCCTCCCCTCAATTCCCTAAGCAGAACATTTTTACCTGGATGTTCTGCTGGTACTTCAAATTCAACATGTCCCCTAAGTGAAATATGAGCTCCTTTAGAGTGATAATTTTCATTTTGTCTTTGTATCTCTAGGACCTAGCATAGTGCCTTGTGCATGATAGACACTTAAATATTTGTTGAGTTGAATTGAATTCCAAGATTAGCTGAGACCACAGTTGTAATACAGCAAAAATTTTCTTTTCTTTGTTGCAGTTACAGAGAAGTACAGAGATTAATAATAGACTTCTGTGCATTCTGATACTAGCTGTGTCACCAATTAGCTGAGTGACCTTGGGATGAATCACTTAATTTCTCTGCATTTTAATTTCTTCATTTGTAGAAAAGGTATAATTAAACCTACAAGGTTAAAAATGAATTAAACCTTTCCAAGGAGCACTTTGAAGGAGGGAAGGATACTGTAGAAATTTATGATTTTAACAAACACATTTGTAGAATTCCACAGTATTGTGAGTTTTTACATTTAAAAATTAAGTTGTCTACCTATTGTTTTCCCAGTGGGTTTCAATTTCCAAATAAAGTTCACTGGAAAAAATCAGAGCTCCATATTGTATTTGTTGACCATACATTGACATCATTAGTAACTATGGTTCAACAAAATTCTAAATTTATTTTATTGACAGGATGTCACTAGCAGATGCCCTTTTTGGAAACTAGTCAGCTGTGAACTCTGATTTCCTTGTTCTGCGAAATTTTGAGAAACAAAATGAGGAAACTTTTTTAAAATAAGTTTTTATGGAAATTCAGATTATACCAATTAATTCCAATTCCATAGAACTGCAACCACAGCCAACTTAATCAGTACAAGTTTTTAAGTACCTACTGTGTGCTTGGCACTGTCCTAGGTGCTGGGAATACAAACACAAAAAAATGAAACAGTCCCTGCTCACAAGGAGCTTATTACCTAACCTGAGTGTAAGCGTCTTTTCTGTAATTGTGCTCTTAGCATGAGAAATGGTAGCATGTTTCTTAAGATTTCTCATATTATCCATTTCTATGCTGAGTAACTTTAAACACAATACTTTTGACACAAAGTCTCTCTGTTAGGAAAGGAATATGTTGGCATTGTTTTTGTTCTTTAATAATTTATAATTTAATTAAACAGTATAAGCTATGTTACTTCCACAAGGGTATAACATTTATGTAATGTATCTACTATTTCACTCAATTTATGCTCATGAATGGTCAAAGAGAATTTTTCCTCATACAACAAGGAGCAATTGTCATAAAATATTTCTGCTGGCAATATCCGGCCTATTTTGAAGGGGTCATGCATAAGGTTTATGTAGAACTCTTAATTTTAGAAGCAAGCTTTCTTGGAAAGAAGGATTGGATTTATTTTGCTTTGTCTCAGAGGACAGAACTAAAGCCAGTGAGTTAGAGGAGAGAAGATTTCAGCTCATTTTAAGAAATAACTCCTTAACAAGCTTTCCAAAAATGTAAATGATTTTCTCAGTTGTTACTGTGAGGGATGGGGAAAAAGAAAAGGGAGAGAGAGAGGAAATTTTCAAGGAGAGAGACTTGATAACCTCTTGTCAGAAATATTAAAGAGGAGATTCATGGTGGGACTGCATGACCTCCAAGATCTTTTCAGTGCTAAGATTCTTAGGTTCTAAATTATATAACTGATTTTTAACATCTTGTAACTTGATTTTGAAAATCAGTGTTGTAGTTTAGAAAACAGTAGATTGATTTTTGTATTAAATGTCCAAG
This sequence comes from Vombatus ursinus, assembly GCF_900497805.2. Taxonomy (NCBI): domain Eukaryota; kingdom Metazoa; phylum Chordata; class Mammalia; order Diprotodontia; family Vombatidae; genus Vombatus; species Vombatus ursinus. The sequence goes on along the minus strand of NW_020954559.1, from coordinate 20,393,903 downwards.
CTTCTCACCAGATAAGAGGCATTTAAAGGATATTCTTTGAGACCATTTTTGTATAGCTGTAATTGTTAAGCGTGTTTCCTTATATTTAGTGGAAATCTGGTGACCTAAAACTTTCACCCATTGGATCCAGTTTTATCCCTTGGGGTGAAGCAGACTAAGTCTAGTTACCTAGTTCCCAGGGTTGTTGGGAAGATCTGTTATAAAATGTTTAGCCCAGTGCCTGGCATGTAATAGGCATTTAGTTAATGCTTATTTCCCTCTCTTCTTCCTTTCCTTTCTCACTAAAACGTTGCTCATATTCTTGCAGTTAGAAATATTGTAGTATCTTAGGCTGATAGATTTATTGCTGAAAGAGATCTTTCAGGTTGTTATGCCTGGAAGAAAGTTAGCAGAAATAGTGAAATCTGGACTGGGAGGGGAGGTGCGGTTGGTTTTGGTTTTGTTACTGTAATGAATAGCTCAAATTCAGACCAGTTGTGATCAAGATAACTGCAGGACATTTAGCTGTCTAGCAAGCAGTTGGAAGGTCACTGAGTCTTTGTGCTGCGAAGGGACCACCTTGGAAGACTTTACTGTCCATGCTCAAGCCTCATCTTAGAGATGAGGAAATTAAGACAGGTGGCATTAGGGAGAGAGGCAGAATTAAAACTCAGGCATCCCCATCCCCAGGCCAGTGCTCTTGTCACATCCTGAGTTATTCCAGCACTAGACTTCAGAAAAGTCACCAGCATAGTGAGAGTGATTTGGGAGTCTTCCCTACCATCAAAGGATTTGGAGCTGGAAGGGCTTTAGAAATCTAGTTTATTTTTTAAGGAAACTGAAGCCAAGGAATTATAAGGAAAATGAGATATTGGGTCCATAACTGATTGTACTTCATATAGAGAGAAGTTTTGTTGAATTGGGTGTATACACACATGACAATGACATGTACACACACACACACACACGGATACATATGCATAGCTATTCAAAAATCTTGGTGCAGTTTTAAATTATTAAACATTATTACTACACTAAGATTTTGAGGATGCCCTACATACACACATGTGACTTTTAAACCTGTGATGGAAACATTTTGCTCTCTGGGTCAATCTTGCTGACCCCGTAGAAAGATTTCCTGGTTTCATCTAAGGACAAATCAGTTTAACTTAAAATCAAATACACTGTTCCTTCCAGGTGAGTTAGATAGAATTTTTGGTTCTCTCTTAACTTGGAAATAGTTTCTTGTCCTCTTATCCATTTTTTAGTTGGATCTCCAGTTGTACATCAATTCTTTAGACAGATCTTTGGCATTCTTCCCTAACACCACTCCATGGAACATAATCTGAAGAAAGGAGGAGGAAGAGTGGTGAGAGAGAGAGAGAGAGAGTGTTGAAGTTTAAAGTTTGCAAAATGCTTTTCTAATAGCTACTCACAGGTATTTGGAGTTCTTTATTTCTTTTTGTTTTTTTAAGAGCAAACCAGCTCCACAGTAGCAGTGTTGATATGTAGAAATGGTCCTCTACAAACCAGATTCCCAGGTGAAGGATTTATTTTTGTTGATAACAGCTCTTCTCACCCCCCACCCCCATCCCTATTAGAGGGTAGGGCAAGAGGAGAGGGAGGAGTTAGGATAGTCTATTTCCATAGACTGTTAGACTGTCTTCTCATGTACCACCCCCTCATTCTCTGGCCTGCTTCTTCTCTGTCTGTCTGTCTCTCTCGGTCTCTTTGTCTCTCTCTTGCACTACACACACACACACACACACACACACACACACACACACACACACACA